>NW_023494793.1:13800776-14018276 GCF_904425465.1 Colossoma macropomum | reverse complement strand
AGACTGACTAGTATGTCCTAATTTAACAGAAACACAGCTAGTGAGCTAGCCACGCCTTCAAAACAGTCCTTATAGAACAGGGGTGTGAAACTCAGGCACTAAAAGGGCCATATTACAAACCTCAACAAACCTGGAGCACACGTTGCATTGCAGTGCATGCTGGGAATTGTAGTGCAGCTCATGGTGAAATGGGCTAATATTAATAGAAAATTAAAATAATTTTCTAGCCTGAATAGGATTGTGCCACGGGCCTGACTTGGCCTGGGGTCTTGTGTTTGACACATGGGTTATAGAATAACTCAGTGAACTCAGCAACGGTTCCATACAGAACGATCTGCATGCTTAAATGGTTCTTTGCATGGTGACATGGTTCTTCAGATTGATGGAGAATGTGGGGTAAAAGGTTCTATATAGCACCAAAAAGGGTTCTTCTATTGTTACGATGTCAAGCTTGTAACAGTAGAAGAACTCCTTTTGGTGCCTTTTAGAACCATGTTCAAAAAGGTTTCAAATAGAACCATATACAACACATTATTGATTAATAATACTGATCAATCTGAAGAACCAGTTCACCATGCAAAGAACCATTTAAGCATGCAAACAGCTCTTTGAAGGTTCATGACTCTATATAGAACCCTTGAAGAACCATTTTTTAAAGAGGAATGCTTGGTGACATCAGATTCATATTAGTATCAGCAGACAACTGCTTAAAAATGATGATCAGCGCTGGACAGATGTTCAGCTTTTGACCGATATTTGATGAGGTATTTATTGTACTCCAGGAGAGCTGAATGTTTAGGTGATGCTGGGTTACTGTGATAAAATACCTGCATTTTATTCATTTTATTGCATTTGTAACCCCAAGGAAACAAATGTTATTACTTCTAGTCTCAATTTCTGCATTTTGGAAATGTTTATGTATTGGTATTTGCAGATATGTACATCAGAAATGATCGGATATAGATATCAGCCCACGGTTCTCATACTGGATCATTCCTCACTGTAATTCACTTGTAAAGAAAATGAAAAATAGACAAAAAAGTAAATACACAAACGACATCAGTGGACTGGCAGAATCATAGCTGACCAAGAACATTGCCTTTTCAGTTTGTTAAGGTGCCAATTTTCCAAAACTGACTGATTGTTTTGTTTAAAGCCTCACATAGCTGTGAATGGAGTCATGGAGCTTGACTCATGTGAGGTTTGGTCATTGTTTGATTGGGTTCTATGGAAACAGGCCGGGGAAGCCCACTGCAGTGACTGTAAAAGGTCCCAAAAGTGTACTGCTGGACATGTAGCTACAACACTGAGACACATACATGGTTGTCAGAATGGTGGAACATTTCAGAAGCTTCGATTATGCGTATCGTGGCTGTGCAAAGAAAAACATGTATCTTCATTGTTGCCCTTTATATTGTGTGAACATTTCATGATGATTGGACTGATAAAAAAGCTCCGAAGTCACTTGGAATAAAACCTCCTTTTTTCATCAACTTAGAACGTAAGAACGATTTTGCCCTCTCCTGTAATGTTACTATTTTGACCAGTGCTGTGTCTACCTAATAAGTGACATAAGCAGCCGATTAGGGCCCCATGGTTTTTGGGGGTCCCGTGACCACTTCTAGGTTATTGCTGTACCATTATAGTTTCTAAGGGCCTGTTTACATTTCAGTACGCCCAGATATGATTCGGGAATGAAACACATGTTAAAGCAAGGTGTAAACAGGCTCTAAATTGCTCTAAAACTGGTTTTTAATCACATCTTGAAAAAGAACGTACACAACCAGAGCTGCGAAACAGAAAAGAAAAAGGTTAAGATAAACATCCTCAGGCTGAGATTAGTCCACGTGCATTTGTGCATGAAAGCATGACAAACAGCCGGCCCTACTTTGGACGGTGATGATATCTTTGTGATGTGAAATGAAGTACAGAGGATGTAATTTGCACTGGACTTGGCTACTGGTGGAGGTCTTTGCACTTTTGACCAGCATTGCTCTTTTCCTTAGATTGAGCAGGACTCTGTGAATGACCCTCATAGAGTAATTATGAGTTATAAAAGTACTGCTTTACAGTAAATGACTTGTTAAACTTTTGACTCTTCGACCGTTGCAACAGTTCACAAGAATCATTTACGTGTACACTTTAGTGATGAAGTGTTCTATTCCACAATTTCCTCAAGCGTTACTCATGATTTCACCTTTCACACAGTTCTCTCTCTGGTCACAGCACGTGCTAGACCTGATTCTCTGAGAATGAGACTCCCAGTGAATCACACTTGATTATGCTGTAATGCTGTGAAGCTGTAATGCTATTATCATTAGCTTGTAATGCTAGAACAGCACTTACAAGCACGAACACATGCAGGAATGATTTGTTAAAACATTCAGTATACACCTTTGATGTAGCTGATCGACCAAGACATGTTTGATATCCCAGATTTTACTTTAAGCACTGGAGCTACAAGGCTAATGTTGCTAACAAATACTAGAAGTTAGTCGTCACCAAAATCTTTTTTTCTGTAAATACACCCCCAAAACTTATTAACTCGCTCAAAAAACATACACATTTTCTTTAAGGTCAATTTGGTGAAGTTCAGTGAAGTTTTGTTCATTTTTATAGCTCATTATATATATACTTAGTGTTTTAATCAGCACTTTATTCCCCTAACAAAACTCTCAGCAGCAATTACCATCAACATTTAGAATCTCAGGCATGATATTAACACTCATGACCATAACATCAGCAACCCTACAGCGGAATTTATCCTCTTTCACTAAATGCTATTTTAAATTTAAAGGAATTATTCATTAAAACATCCAATTTACAGCTCAGATGTAGCTGATCAACCAAGACATGTTTGGTGTCCAGATGTTGCTTCTTAAGTTTAGCACTGCAGCTACAAGGCTAATGTTGCTAACAAAGACTAGAAGTCACCAAAATCTTTTTCTGTAAATACACCCCCAAAACCTCTCTCAACTCGCTCAGACCATATCTAGGTCTTCTTTATGGTCTATACAGTGAAGCACAGTCAAGTTTTGTTCATTTTTATAGCTCATTATACATAGTTAGTTTCTTAATTAGCATTTTAGCATATTAGCATATTCCCCCCAACAGAGCTCTTGGCAGCAATAATATTAGGATATATTTATGATTATAAACTCCAATTTCCAGTTATAACTTCAACTTCAGACATCTATTTTCCTTTCTTACATCTTGCTGTATTTTTTAGTATTCTCTGTGCTGGGCAAGGTTTCCAGTTCTAGCAAACATCTCTGGCCCAAAGTTTGCTTAAAAGCCGCCCACCAGAAGCTGAAACTTTATAATTTGCTCCCGCAACAGCATTTTCAAGCTAGCCCAGTTTGACAGGAAAACCACAAATCTGGCAACCCTGAGTGTGGGCGTGCAGGCTGTACCAAACGCTCCATAATGTAACTAATGAAAAGCAAATGCGCAGGGTTCTTCTGTAGGTGCGTCTGCTCTGCCCTGTTTGTAGCTTGTTTGTTTTACATGCAGACCTCCCATAGTGTGGAAATCTCACATATGAATGGAATTAAAATATTGATAAGACATCTTAAGTGCTATCACATTGATCAAAAGGGGATGGAAAGGGGGGTAGCTGCTTAACAAGGGGAATGTTTTTTGTCCTTTATTTTGACCGGGGGATGGCATCTCCTTGCATCCCCGCCCCTCATTTCAGCCTTGAATATAACCATTACTTTAGCACTTAGCAGTGAGGCCTAGATTGTCCTTTTGCCTTTAAAACTGCCTGATTTTACACAGTCCTGCCTGAAGTATGCAGTATGTGGACATTTAGATTTGAAGAACATGCAGTGTGGAAGTAACTGTGGTTTTCTTGTGCTTCTCACAGGCAGCGAATCTAAACTCTTCATAGAAGAAGCGGACTGGAACCACCACAGATGACATGCAGCCTCAGGTAGGAGTGTACGCGTTGGATGAAACAACTTATTGCACTGCACACTCAGAAATACAGGTTCAGAATTGGTTCTTGGTTTGGATTTAATTGGTATAGACCAAGAGTCGGCAATGTGCGGCTCTTTTACTGTCCTGTTGCTGCTCCACAGCAGAATTAGATTCCTAGGTAAAAATAAAATAATCCTCCTTTGCAGTAAAATAAAGCTCTGCTGATCGTTCAACACAGTTCTAACAATAAATGGCCTGAAACACTGTAATTAATGTAGCCTACAACTGCTAATTCTTCACCCTTTAACCTTGAAAGTTGGTGTGCAGACTGCTGGACACCATAGCAACGACAACAGTCTCACCTAGCTAGTAGCTAATGAAATGGCAAAGAGAACGATTTAAGACAAACATTGATAATTTAGAGACGAATGGATTTATTTGCATTTATAATCACTCCAGCTGGTTTCCTAACACGTGCGGTTTCCTAATACGTGTAGAAGATAAAGTCAGCTTCTTGTTCGAATTTTCCTGTTCCACCTTAAATAGCGGAGTAGTTACATTCTGGCGCCTCAGCCACCATTTAAGGTGGAACGGGAAAATTTGAACAAGACGCTGGCGAATGAGAAACTGACTTCAGCCTTGTAAAAAGTCGAACGTTACGAGACATTTTACAAGAAACTAGTCTACTTCTGGGAAAAAGTTTCCTGCCAGAGACGTGAGAAAAATGGCTACAGCTAAGCTAAAACTTAAAGCAGAGCTAAGTATGTCTGTTTTCGTTTATATTATATTTTTAGCCTATACTAGTACATGGTAAAATGAGCATAAAATGTTGTGGCTCCCAAAGTGGTTTGATTTTTGTTAAAAGGATAAAATAATTAAATGGTTACGATCTAAATTAAATCATCCAGTGTGACTTACAGAGACAGAATTGTTCACAGTGGTGGTGATAGGAACCAGACGTCTGAAGAGTTTAATGCCTCTCAAAGCTCATAATGCAAAGAAAGTTATTAGACGAAATGGTTCCGAATACATTGGCTGATGCCTGAGATTGTTTTAAGATAGTTTAACTCAGACTCAGTGTAGGCTCACTGGTCATTTTGGATAGTAAATTAAATGGCTACATTTGCATTATAGACATCCTAACCCCTGGTTCCTGTCACCACCACATAAAGACATCCAAGTCATAAGTATCTCTACAATACAGTCTTTTACAATTAACCAATCTGAAGGATTTTGTTTACATTTAAACAAATGAATCCTTTAGGTTTCTTTTAAAAAACTGATAGAATTCCCCTTTAAAAGTGCCTGTCTACAAGATGGAATCACTGGCTACAGACACTGAAGGTGATCGCTAAAGGCTACAACTTCACATGGGCTTAGTATGTGAAGCATGTTGGCAGGCTGGAATAATTTCACACATTTTCTTATTAAATGATTAACGTTTATTTTCTTTAGAGGCGCCTTTTTAAAGGGTATTGAGAATGCTATTAAAGGTGCCGACCACTTCTCACTCTTCAAAGCATACTTAGCGTCTAAGAAAACACGGGCCTGTCCCAAACCTTTTTAGGCCCTGAACTGCTAAGCTCTATTAAGCTGGAACTGCTTTACACTTCGGTGCCTTTTTAAACCTGCCAAAGCCTGGAGTACTCTGCAGCACCTTGGAAGATGCCTCATACAAAAACACCCAAACAACATAAAACCGTGAACTAAACTGTGAGGAAAAGAGAGAGAGGGACTAATTTATCGTTAGATTTGGCAGTACGTGAAAAAAAGCCTTAGTCCCTGGTCCCTTGACTCACTAAAGCATCTTCGTGATTTAGCAAGATACAGTTTCACCATCTGTGAGAACACGGGAATCTTCCCATGACCTCTGGAGTTCAAACTGAGAAAGAAGGGAGTGAGAGAGAGAGAGAGAGAGAGAGAGAGAGAGAGAGAGAGAGAGAGAGAGAGAGGGCCACAAGAAAAGCCATGGAGAAAACGGTTGAGTGAAAGTGAAAACAAGCAAGGCTTCCAGACTTAGATAGCTTAATAAAAACACGAACGCTAACAGAAATAGCTTAACATATACACAGTCATAGTCAAGCCATGCGGAAATCTGATATACGGCAATATATGGGTTTTGAATATATGACGTATATTAGCATATGAGAATATGCTGAGGATATCCAACTTATATTTATCACATATGGACATATATGCTATTTTCAAATATGACATATTTCAGCTATACATCAGCACATGCAAACATATATGCGTAACACATACAGTTAACAATATATAATAGGAAATATTATTCATATAATTCATATAATTATATAATATTATTATATGCATGGCATATATGACTCATCTGTCTTTCTTACGCATACTTCCTAATGAAGTGAATATTAGTGTAATAACATTAAAATAATTGAATATTTCAAAGCAAACAGTTAACATAGTAACAGTTAGAACTGTACACATATGTATGATCCATATATTATGCATACATGTCTAATATTTGATAATTACATATATGAATGCACCATATTTGTACATATTGAAATATATGCCTCACTCTTTAAGATATATGTGCATATATGGCCAAATATCGGGTTTCCCTGTGTAAAACTAGAAAAATGCAGTTGCCATTGTCTTGCAATATTAGCGTGGCCAAGGCTGGACCAGAAGACTGGCAACAAAAATAATCCTCTGCTCTGGTGCTGCTAGCAAACTAGCTAACTTGCCAACCATAGAAACAGTAAAAACACAATGTAAAGATATTTTACTATATAATACAACCTTCCAACTGACTGTGTATCATGCTGCCCCTCTTTTATGTGCTTACTTATAGCTACTTGGGAAGAAAAATATATAAACAGGGATGTGCTTATGCTATGGTCGACTTGTAAGGGAATTTCTAAGCTTAAGTTAGAAACTGGGGAGCTGTAACATCCTGCCTGAAGAGTCTGTGTTCTGAGCTCCAGCTAATGATTAGCTCCAGCTAATGAAATAGCAATAAAGTCAATAGCAATAAAGTACTTTTCTCTTTAAAACAGATTTGCTGATCAAACATATAGACACAATAGGGCGTTAAATCTATAACATTAAAAAATAAAGTTCACTGTTTTGAGGAGGTAAATACATCATCATGCATCACTCACACGTCACTCATATCACTAACGTTAGCTGGCTAATTTGTCGCTAACTATTCCCACATTCATGTTTTTCCATGCTTTTTCCCAGCATATTTCATACTTACCACAAACAAAACCACAGAGTTCATACTTCCCACCAAAACAAACAGACATATTTCATACTCCCCACCAAAACAAACAGACATATTTTATATTTCCCACAAACACAAACAGATGTTCAGTATTAATACATATAGCCCTGCCCTGAGGTCAGCAGTTTTACTGCTGGTAAACAATGCACATTTACATATAAACGATTACCAAAGATGTACTTCCAAATTTTATTGAAACAATCAGAAGATGCTAGTGTGACTGGGCCTTTAAAAGTATCAGCTGACTTTGAATTGAAAGGTTCTTTAGGGAACCAAAAATGGCTCTTCTGTGGCATCACTCCACACAGAGCTCTTTTTGGCACCTTTATTTTTAAGAGGGTAGGCTTGTAATGAGAGGGGAAAGTTGGTACACGTCCTTGTTTCTGACAACTGACATTGACCTCATCTTGACCCTGTTGGCAAAAAGCCACACCTCAAGGGGGGCCTGGATGAGACGGGCCTCTAAAAGGACAGTAATGAGCCTCTCCTATTCTGGCCCCCTAAAGAGCACGGTCACAATGGGGCCTTTCTCCTAGCTCGGGATGATAAATGGCACAAAGCGGGGAGGGGAAGGGGTGTCCCCCAATAGAGTGGCTTTAAAGAGATTAGAATGACTTCCTTTTTCTCTTACACCTACGTAATGAGGGTCAATTAGAGGAGAGAAGAAGAGAGAGGGAGGAAAACCTTTAATATGCTATACCTGAAGGCCCTACACAGATGCATTTATAGCATGTTCCGCTTTGGTTTCGCTCTCCTGATTCAGCCTGGATCTGGCTGAATTGTTTGAGCGATAATGAGGATAAAGATACAGTGTGATAGTTTAGGTTTTTGTAATAAATATGCCAGTATTTGAATCTTTGACATTTGACATGACATTTACGTTTGCTGGGTCCCATGAATTCATTAAAGCACCCACAGTGATTTATCTGGAACATCTGCAGATGGACATAATGTTCATAGCACACAACAAAAAACCCTGTCATTTGTTAAAGAGCTTATTTGCATACTGCAGCCTTCCTTCATATCAGCATTGCAAAGGCCAATATCAAACCATGACTTTTAGTGCTAGGCATTCGGTTCAGGCTATAAATGTCAAAACCTCTACGATTATGCTAATTTCTGCTAGCACCCTTATGGGATTTCTAGTAGTATGTTAGCGCTGAGTTAGCACCAGTACACATTTTTCGCCGTTCTAGATTAAACACAAACATTTGAAGTTTGTAAAACACATTCCATGTGTTTTATTTAAAGCTTGTAACAGACAGTAACATAATTTTTACCTTGTATGAAGCAGTTTTGACTCTTTCAGTAGAGAGTTCTAGCATGAAGCTGCGCTGCTGTTGTCCATTTCTAACAAAGAACTGAAACCTAGTTTAGACTATGGCTCCTATTCACAGTAAGTGATGTATCTAGAACTTCCAGAAGTCCTAGAGTGACATTTTTAACTAGATCATCAAATGTTGGTAGTTAATCTGACACATTATGCTTTCTGTTTAGCTCCTGAGGCCCTAAATAATGAAAGAGCTAGCTTGGTACTTTGATACCGTAGAGAAAAGGACCTGATTGAACAATTTTCTGTTGGGCGTTTGAAGATCTTAAATCTTGTGTTTTTCAACCAAAACCTAACAATGAAATAAGAGTACATACATGAAATTGTTTGGCCTTCTCTGAAGGCCTAGAAGGTCCTGAAGGTTCTGTACTGATATAACCATAATAATTAAGAAATGATACATCTTCCAGCTCCAGTCAGAATTTGTGAATATGGCCATCACTGATGAGGGAGTTTGTAAATGAAGCTGTTACTGAGAAGAGCAAAAGCATCTCCATCGAGAAAAGCAGTCAGTTGGATAGTTCATAGATGCTCCTGTATGCACTTATGTCTTCCAGTGCTGTAATAAAAAACAAAGCAGCCCTACGCCAGCTTCAAGAACTTCAGCCAAAGATGTGGTTTCTTTTGCGATTTCCACACTAGCTATTTGAAATACCTTCATAACTGCTGCTGTAGATCTTAAGAACTTGTTGATTGTTCTGGTTAAGCAATGCCAAACTCAGTCTGTGTGTGGAGCATGAATTGAAACCTCATGGGCAAGTGTTAATGAAATTTTCCCCTTTCTTTAGAGGACGGTGGTGTGTGAGCATCTGAACGGCTCACGGATTGTTTTCACGGATGAAGGTCGACAAGGAAGTGCTCTCTCTCCAGACATGACCCAGGAAGTAGTGGTGATCTCCCCAGGGCTGCCCACACCTCCTCTGAGCCCCTACTACAAAACCGCTGCTTCTGCACCTTCTCAACAGAAGGCAAGACCACCCACCACCATTCGACTCTCACTGGACATAATAATAATAATAATAATGATAATAATAATATAATAATAATAATAATAACAACTTGATTTATAAAACACAAAGTCAGCAGCTCAAAGTGCAATATTAGCCAAAAAGTTAAACTAAAGTTTGTTAGTCTAATATCATAGACAGCTGTTATAAAGATCCAATTAAAAAATACAAAAAGTGCAGTAAAATTTGAATTAAAACCTGAGATGCATTTTTAAATGTTTCTTAAAAAGGTGTTCTGAGCTTGACTGTCTAATAAAAAAGTGGAATTGAGTTCCACAGTTTAGAAGTATAAGAGTCCTCCCCATGTTTTCTGTATTTTACAGAAAGTATTGTATCTGTGGTTCTAAGATCACATTGGAACATAAACAGAGAGACGTTCTGTGAGGTATGCAGGTGCTTTAAGGCCATTTCATAGCTTCAAAAACTAATAACAGAACTTTGAAATCTATTCTAAATGATACAGACAGACATAGGGGTGGGCGATATGGCAAAAAATACTATATTATGATACTTCAAGACATTTTCATGATATACGATATGCATCACAGTATTTAATTTTTTTTCTGAAATTTAATAAGTTGAAACAGACAAAATAGAAACCGTAGATTTCAAACAGATGGTACTGTTTAAATTTGGTCCCAACCGTGTGAAATCCATGGATCTACTAATGGCTACGTCCAGCGTGATAATAAACCATGTCACAAAGCCATAGTCATGACAAACTGGTTTCTTGAACATGACAATGAGCTCATAGTTCTCCAGTGGCCTTCCTAATCACCAGTTCTGAATCTAATAGAACACTTTGGGATGTGGTAGAACCGGAGATTCACAGCATGAAAGTGCAACTGGAAAATCTGCGGGAATTGCATGATGCAATCGTGTCAGCAGAGGATCAGAGCCTCAAAGGAATGTTTCCAATCAATGCTATGAGGAATTGAAGCCATTTTGAGAGCAAAGAGAGGCTCTATGTGACATTATTATAGTGTTCATAATAACATGCTAGGTGAGTGTATGTAAATGCATTGGTTTTTAAAGACATCTCTAAAACAGTGAATTCAAACAGGCTGTTTTTGCAGCTGGACTTTATGGAGAGGAGAGTGAATGGTACATTTTGAAACTTTAACAATATGTGCAAACTACATCAAACTTCCAAAAAAAGGAAAATTTTCCATGATTTGGGCCCTTTAATAATATAGTAATAACAACATATTCAATCATATGTAATGTACAGTCATTATTTATTTACAACCAAGCTACCTGCCTCAAGATTTGATGACCAATTTTCAAAAATAAGGCCTTTTATTTTGTTGTAAAATCATTCTCAGTGTTACACTTTCTCAGTTATTATAGAATCATCCACAGCTCTGTTCATTTTCCTGGACACATGTAACATTCATTCATTTTTACAGCTTCCTATAATTAATTTGAAACCTGTAAAACACCCTATGACGCACAGTACCAGCATCATATTAGAAGCACTTTATACATGTCTACCACATGATTATTATAACATAATATTGAATATAAACATTTATTATTATTATTATCAATATAAAACATTTGCTGTTATGTTGTTGAAACATTACTGAAATTCTACAGTTTCTGAAATAATCTTATGAAGCAATCACAAGCTTTAAAAGAACCATATTACACTAAATAACTTCTGACTGTCCTCTTGGAGACCCATTCACAAGACTGTCACTCTGACTGTCTGTGGAGAGGCATAAGATGTGCAGTTGCGCCCCCTTGTGGTTCTATTTAGAAGCAAAGGTCTTTTTCAGTGTTCATACAGTTTTGGGCACTCCCGTCAAATGACATGCTTTGCTATTTTCTAAGAGAAAGTAACAGAACACATCATCTACAGAGAATTACAAAGAAAAAGAGAGATACAAAATTCTATTTAATTCATTTATTTATATTTTTCATCTTGGAAAAAATAGAAAATTTCGAGTGTGCCATAACTTTTGCACAGGCTACATTTTATACGTTATTTTTTCCCCCAATATGTTAAATTCAGCAAATACACAGTGTGTCTGTGTAGAGGATGTGTTCACTTATTTTCACTTAGAAAATCAACAAAACATATCATTTAACTGGGGTGCCCAAATTTTTGCACAGGACTGTGTACATATATGTGTGTAATATTTGAAAGGCTTTAATGCATGCATTGCTCAAGTTTTTTTATTTAATAATTAATTAATTTATTTAATATATTGTCTGTGGCATAGCATAATGTGGTGAATCTAAGTGGTACTCTCTCTCGCTCTCTCTCTCTCTCTCTCTCAGGTTGCGGAGGTGAATGGAGGTGGAGTCCCTGCCCCCAGTTTTGGATCCTACTATGGTCCCAGCCAGTCACAAGGTACCTCACTCCAATAGTGCTAATAATGACTCATCTTCAGTTGCTTATAATGAAATAAAGCCAGATAGGTGGTCAGTTAGCATTATGATGCTTGTTAACTGGTCCCATCCAGCATTCAATTCAATATCAATTATTTGTACAGTGCTTTTTTACATTAGATACCATCATAAAGCTGCTTCATGAGGATTCCTGAACAAGCTGAGGCAAAGAGAAACTGAGCTAGCCTAGCGTGAGGAAGAGACTTTGGAAGAGATTCAAAACAGGATTTACAGCGTTTACATGCACTCAATAATATGATCATAATCAGATTCCTGCAGTTATCTGATTATTCAAATGGTCATGTAAACAGCATACTCTGATAGTATTGGAGTAAGGTCTAGAAATCCAATTAAGAAATCCAAAAAAGAGAGCTGGATTTTAGCTCAGTAATCAGATTTCTCAGTGCATGTAAACTCTTACTCTGATTTCTTTCGGATTTCTCAGTCTGCGCATGTGCGAAACAAACAGTGGTACCAGAAATTAACAAGCAAAGTTGACGTGAGATGGCAGCAAAACACTAAAACACCTTTAGATCCCAATAGGAAACCATCAAATGCATTTAGAATCAGCCATTAATCACTTGTTAAACCATTAGGATCCTTTACATTGTGATATTAACCCATTAAAAAGCCAAAATACATTACAAAACCTTTAGGAACGATCAGAAACACTTAATGGTTGGCAGTGTGGTCTTGCTGGTGACCAATATAGCCAGTGAGTAGTTAGTACTGTAATAGTTAACTGTTGTAAATAGATTGCATAGCAAAAAGACAACAATATCTAAAGACGTCTAAGAGTTAATTAAACTGAGTTGGATCATGTTGGGTTTAAAATCTAGATCTATATGACATAAACACAATTTAACTCATGCAGTAAATGTTTCTTGCAGATGGGTTAACTAATGGTGGGCCACGTTCTGCCACTCTGCCCCGCACTTCCACCACCAGAGAGGAGAGGCTCATCAAGTACTCTGGGATCGGCCCTGTGGATGAGACAGGCATGCCAATCGCATCTCGATCAGTGAGTATCTACCCAGACTGCACACTGCACGCGCCCCGTGTTCAAAGACCTCAGCTCTGCTGAACAGCTGCCAAAGCTGTGCAGATTAGCTGCTGTAATAGATGTAGCAGTAAACTAGTGAGGTGATGTGCTGTAGCCTTGGCACAGTGCGCTGGTCTACAGCCTCTGCTACCTCAGAAATAGGCTGTGTACTTTGTAATAAACCCACACGCTCTAGTTTATAGGCCAATTTGAAGCTCATAAACACTATAGCAATGGATTTCAGTGCCTTCGTCAGCACCTCACATGCTGTGTGTGTTTAGCTCTCACCTATAATCTAACTCATCAGATAATTATCAGCTTCTTTGTGAGCAGATTCAGCTGAGGCAGAAATAAATGTGCAAGAAGTTAACAGTCATACTTACAGAGCCCTGCTGGTGACATCCAGTATAAATAAATATAATGCGTGGCCACTACTTAGTAAGGCATGGAAACAGGATAATAATTAAGTCATGGCCACGATTTATTAACACATGGGAATGAAATTCTAATGCTTGGCCATGACTTAGCAAGGCATGGGAACAAGATCCTAATGCATGGCCCCGCTTAGTAAGGCATGATCTCATTCCCACACCTTACTAAGTCGGGGCCATGCATTAGAATCCCGCTGCCACACGTTAATAAGTCGTGGCCCCGCATTTATATGTGATGTCTATTGATGATCTATTGATGTCTATTGATGATCTATTTCCCACACCTTACTAAGTTGTGGCCACGACTTAATTATCTCGTTCCCATGCCTTGCTCAGTTGTGGCCAAGCTTTATTTTTATTTGTACAGGATGTCACCAGCTGGGGTTTGTACATACTTGAGTAAAAGTGAAGATGCCTTTATTTAAATTGAATCAAGTAAAAGTAACCCATGAGCAAAATACTCAAGTAGAGGCTTTAAAGGGGAACTCCACCAACTTTTCAAAAATTCTACATAATTAAATGGTTAAGATGTAAACATAGCCCTTTAGTGTGGTTTGATGCGAAATGCTCCGTTCTAGAGAAACTTGCCAAATCCGAATTGTTCAGAGTGGTGGTAATAGGAACCAGAAGTCTGTAGCGTTTAATGCCTCTGAAAGCTTGAGATATATGCTGTGTGATGTCTGATGCATTGTTTTATGATGTTTTTGTGATAAAGTTTTGGCTAAGTATATATTTTAATTAATCCATTTATTTCAGTCCATTCATGCTGAAGGGGTACATACAGGGCATTGTAAGGCAAAATAGTCCCCAAAGAAAACTTTTTTCAGATTTATGACTATTATACCATTATCAACATTATATAGACACATTCAGAAGGGCCGTGTAGGTTCACTGGTCATTCTGAATAAAAAAATAAAATGGCTATATTTGTGTTGTAGACATCATGACCCCTGGTTCCTATCAGCACCAATGGAGAAAAATATCATCAACATCAACCCACCCTGAATGAATCTGTTTACATTTCAAGGATCACATGCTCCAAATTAGTAGTATTGGCCAGTAATATTATGTTTCACCTCTGCCTCTCAGCATCTCTCAAGTAAACACATGATCTACAGGGAGTTTAACCTGTAAGGAAAAAATAAAGCAAAAATACAAAATGTGCCATAACTTTTGCACAGGCCACATTTTATAATTGTTTTCCCGTAATATGTTGAATTCAGGAAACAAACAGTAATAGTGCATGGCGTACAGGACTATGTTCTCTGTAGAGCATGTGTTCACTTATTTTCACCACGCAGAAAATCAACAATGTAATTTGACCAGGTGTAACTTAGTAACTTAGTATTTCTTCTTTGCAGCATGCTTACCATTTAGACACTAGGCTTGGGAATACTTTATCAAACACATCTGATATGCGTGGTTGGTGTAAGTGTTTTAGACTTCTTCCACCAAGCAAGCTCTTCATCCATATTTCCCAGCTAGTTCAGTCTCATGTGTTCCTGCTGTGCTGAGCTGGATTAGGATAATTGCAGTTGCTCTGTTTTCTGAGGTGCAGTTTGTTTTCTTATTCTGTGTTTTAATACCAGAGTGTGAATAAACCCAAGGACTGGTACAGGAGCATGTTTAGACAGATCCACAAGAGACCTGAGGGTACGTAAACACACACACACACACACACACACACACACACACACACAAAAGGCATTATGTATATATATATATATAATGCCTTTTGTACTGTCACAAAACAGCTTTATATAATATAAAATAATAAGCAAACCATGTCTCTCTCTTTCTCTCTCTCTCTCTCTCTCTCTCTCTCTCTCTCTCTCTCTCTCTCTCTATCTCTATATATATATCTATATATATATATATATATATATATATATATATATAACAAATACATAAATCAAGAAATCTTAATTAAAAGCTAAATTAAAAAGGTGAATTCAGCTACTTTAAGGTGCACCCACTGTTGATATGGGTGTTCAATTGTGCACACACAGCTTGTATAATCTCCACTGAAAAACAATGACCAGTACAATGAGTTGCTCTTGAGCAGCTGTACATGAGCCTATGGTCACCATGCCTAATACCAAGCATCGGCAAGAAAGGTATAAAGCTCCAGTTTGGCTGTGGAGCAGTGGAACTGTGTTCTCTAGAGTGATAGAACTCCATCCTCTAAAACGAGTTGGAGTGATCCAGAACTAATCATCCAACACCAGTAGCTGATCTCACTCAACGCTTTTGTGGCTGAACGTAATCAAATGCTCACAGCAGATTTACAACCTCTAGTGTAAAGCCTTACCAGAAGTACTGTTACTGCAGTAAAGGAGGTCAAACGTCTTATTTATATCCTTTATTTTGGAAGAAAGGCTGGATGAGCAGGTGTATGCAAACTGTTGGACATATAAGTGTGCATAGCGATGGTGAAAAGGCGATGCTTTTTTCAGCCTCAATTCTTACACAAGCCTTATATCAGTTGCTGAAATGGGATTGCAAATGGGGTTAACCTTAATGAATGTCTCAAAGGCAGTCTGCGGAGGGCAGGAACATAAGAACCTGCAGCTTTCCTGTGGTACCCACCCAGGATAGACCCCCCCAACCATTTAGTTGAGTCAGGCTAAAATTAGAGTTACAGTTGGAACAGCTCCTTGCTGATACTTTACAGAACATCTTTATGAAAGGGTTGGACTTAAATGGTCCTAAAATGGTTGGAAACTCTGATCTGGAACTTGCTAAGTTGTACTTTTGTTGGAAATAGTGTCTCATTCCATCTTGTTTTTTCTCTTTTCTTTTTCAGAGACAGAAATTGACTGGAAGGAAAGTAAGTAGAACGCTGTCCAGTTTTTAGCATGCTTTTATTTTGCACTACGTGAGCACTACGTGATTCTTTATGACCTGTTTGCAATAGACGTTGACAAGCAGCTCACACATCCCCAGTAGTATATTTAGGTCCATATCAACCATTGACTATATGTTGTAAATAAAAGTATGTTGTTTGTAGAGACATCAGGAATATATAAATATTATATTATATTCACAGCAGGTACAGTTGTGACCTGGTTAATTTTTTTAAGTGAAAATGAGTTAAACATCCTGTACATTGAACATAAATATTTGTCTGCTAGTATTAATGCACAATTTCTATTTTATTTTTCAATATTTTTTGAGTTTAACATATTGGAAAAATGCATAAAATATAAAATGTGCAATAACTTTTGCACAGGCTGCATTTTATGTTATATTTCCAATATATTAATTTTAGCAAATAAAAAGGTTCACTTTTTTCACTTTGAAAATCAACACAATTCCATTTGATCAGGGGTGCCCAAACTTTTGACTGTATCTCATCTGATGGTATGAAGTATGTAATGACTGATGAAATGTGTTTATCTCTGTGCAGGGAGGCTGTCCCCCAGTCCCCCTTTAGAGTCCAACCAGGAGCATGGTCATGGGCCGGGAAAAGACCCCTTCACGCTAACCCAGCACGGAGCTCTACCTGACTGGTGAGAGAGAGAGAGAGTGAAAGAATGAAAAGAGAGTAAGACAGATAAAGAGAGAGAGAGAGATTAGACCTTTTGTCTGAACCTGACAGAACTCAATCATGCACCTCAGGTTTGGTCAAGTTTGGACATTTCTCGTCTTGGGTTCTGATCCCACGTTTGAGTTTGCATAAAGATGAACTAGTGCAGTTATGAGAGGTTTTATTTTACACTGATGTATATTTACCATTAGATCTGTAACCAGTATTGTGAAGAAAATGTAAAAGATTTGAGAAAAGTACCAATCTTCTTAAAGCTGTACCATGTCAGTTTTGGGGATTTGGAGACCTCTCTGGTCATAATGTGTAATTGCACGCAATGTGCGGAACAGCATTTTGTAACGTGAACTGTGTGTCGGACCCCTTCCTTGGGCAGTCTGACGTTTGTGAGTGTGCTGAACGAGTATTCAAAGAGAACTCAATCATAACATGGTGCAGGATGTGTCTTCTGAGTGCGAGCGTGAGGGAATGATCTTGTAATTGAGGCCTC
Organism: Colossoma macropomum; assembly: GCF_904425465.1. Taxonomy (NCBI): domain Eukaryota; kingdom Metazoa; phylum Chordata; class Actinopteri; order Characiformes; family Serrasalmidae; genus Colossoma; species Colossoma macropomum. Next base: position 14,000,843 of record NW_023494793.1, on the reverse strand, counting down.
AGCATCGAGCTGAACCTTCTTTCAGAGCCTGTGTGTGTGAAAGATGTATGATGTGGTGTGAAACTCTGAATTATTACTACTTCTCTCAAATTTAACCAAAAATCTCACACACACTTCAAGGGTACTTTAGTAAAGAAAATGGTTCTTTACAGAAATGTGAACACTGTAAGAACCCTTTGCATGGTTTAAGTGTTCTTTGCATTGTGAAAGTGTTCTGTAGATTGATTAATGTGCTGAAGATGGTTCTATACCATCGTAACAACAGTGGAGACCTTTTTGGTGCTATATAGAACCATATACAACACCGTCTCCATCAGTCCGAAGAACCTTTTAATCATGCGAAGAGTTCTTTGAGTGTTCATGGTTCTATATAGAACCATTTTCTTTACTAAAGAACCATTCTTTCTGAAAGTGTAGTGTAGGTTTAAGTACAGTAACGAAAAACAAATCCTCTGTGTGGTGCACAATAGGAATAAACCTGTAGTCGTATACAGTGTAAAATCAGCAAAATCATTAGCAATGGTTATTCAGTCTTTGTTTGATAGTGTGGTCAGGTTTTGGGCATGTTTGGTCAGAAATTTGTCAGTTCAGAGGATTTTTTCAGTAGATTTGTGATCCATGTTGTGGTCACAAAGAAATAAAAATAGAAACGTCTGACATTCAACATTTCAAAAGCAGGTGTGGCTCTTACAGTCAAACAGGACGTGCATATTTAAGGCCCCTGTTTGAACGTGCTGTTGTGTTATTGTATAGTGTATGTAATAATGCCTTTATGCTGAAACCCAAACAGAAGCGTAAATACTGTCTCCTCCTTATGAGGTAAATGGTTGCGAAACACACATAAACTGCACTTGCAGTAACACAGCTGTCAGCTATAAAGAGGGGAGGATGAAGAGGGAAAAGGAGGGAAGAGAAAAAAGAGAGAGACAAAAAGACGACAGCAGGCAGGTTGGGATCTGTCGCAGCAGGCACTGACAACGAGAGCGCGATAAAGTGTGCGTGTGGGTTGTGTTTCAGGGCTGATCTGGGAGACGTAGTGAAGATTCCAGAACCGAAGAGCATTTTCGACTTTGAGCCGGGACAGGGAAGCACGGTGGAGGATCATAAGCTGGTAAGAGACACTCGGAATCAAGTCGTATTTGAGTACCTACACTTTTACAGTTTTTTGTAGCGTTTTATAGCACACTGTCTCTTTCAGGTACACTACTGTACACAATTCATACTACATACTACATAATACGTACTTTTTTTTAGTACACCATAGTTCAAAAGTTTGGAAACACTCTTTTGAATAATGCAAAAATAATTTTCTTTGCAGATATAGGTATAAAATTCTTATTATTATTATTAGCAGTAGTAGTAGGAGTATTATTATAACATCAAGAATGAAGTTCTAATACATATCCAGGAAGCCTCATATTTGAAGTGTCTATCAAATCTTGAGGCAGATAACATGACAAGAAATTATTATGCATTCTTAATAAAACTGTACAACAACGGGGTCTTTGAGTGATGCCATAGAAGAACCACAGTTGGTTCCCAAAAGAGCCTTTTAATGGATGGTTCTTTTGGAGAACCATTTTTGTAAATGAGATGTGTGAAGAACCCCTTTAGGTTTAGAGAGGCTCCACATAATGTAAAAGCTCAGCTGGCGAAGAACCTTTACATTATGTGGAAGTTCTTTAAAATTGTGAAAGGTTCTTTAAACTCACTCTCTGTTTCAACCTTGGTTCTTTAGAGAACAAAAACATCTTTATATTGTGTAAGCTAGTGTTATATAGTATAATGTGTAGAATAGTTCAATATAGTTTAGTGTACTGTTTTATAGTACAATATAACTTGCTATAGTTTAATAGAGTATAATATAGTGTAATATAGTATAGACAGGCTGTTTATATTTAGCAGATTTTAAACACCTTTAAAAAATGATGGTTCCTCAAGGCTTCTTTAGTATAGAACCATTAATACTTAAAGAACACTTTACATGATTAAAGCATCATAAAATTGTTCTGCAGATTGATGGAGAGCGTATTGCAGATGGCTCTATATAGCACCTTTTTGAAACGGGTTCTTCTACTGTTACAAGCTTGAAATCATCACAATAGAAGAACCCTTTTTAATGCAATATAGATCTCTTTTCAAAAGGGTGCTATATAGAACCATCTGCATTATAATCTCCATCAGTCTGAAGAACACTTTCATGAAGCAAAGAACACTTTAATCATGCAAAGTTATTCATGAGTTATTCATACTCTGACGAATGCTTTGAGTCGTAGCGTACGTGCAGTTACATTCTGCACATTTGATTGATATCTGCTGCACGCTTCTATAAAACTGTCATGTGGATCCGCTCTGAGATTTCTCACAGTCTTACTAGCAGCATGTTGAGAGATTTTTCTTGGTCATTAATCATAGTGCTCACACCAGCTCACCAAAAGAATGTCCTATATCCAGTAGATTGCTGCAGCATGTGTGTTTATGTAGGCGATAAACGTCAACAGGTTTCCTCAAAAAAGCGCTTAAATCTTCAGCAGTTTTAAAGGGCCTGCATCATGTGCACCAGTCCTTGAAGATTTCAGTTTGAACCTGAAAGGAGAATTCCATCAGTTTTCCAAAATTTCTGCAGAATTCAGTGGTTGAGATGTAAACAAAGTCATTCAGAGTGGTTTGATGTGAAATTGGTCATTGTAGACTCACATTTCTTTACAGTGGTGGTGATAGGAACCAGGGCTCACATTGTTTACAATGCAAATATAGCCATTTTATTTACTATCCAGAACCACCAGTGAACCTACATGTGTCTTCTGAGTTTTATATGTAATGTTGATGATGGTATAAAACTGGTAAATCTGAAAAGACCTGATTTCTTTGGGACCATTTTGCCTTACAATGCCCTGCGTGTGAGTTTTAGGCTAGTGGCTTACTTTGACGCTACTGTAAAACCACGTCTCAGGCATGAAGCAGCTCATTCATAACAGTTTTATTCGATCTTTGAGGGAGCTGGTTCCTGTCAGCACTACTGTGAGCAATTTTGACCCCGTACGTTTGTCTAGAACAGACCATTTCATATCAAGCCATGCCGAATGTTGTTTATCTGCGCCAATTTTAGCTCGACCATGAAATTATGCAGAAATTTTGAAAAGTCAGTGGAATTCCCTTTTAACCATTTGATCTGTACATTTCAGCCCCGACTGCTTTTTTGTATGAGCCAAAATACAGGACGGCCAATCAGAACAGAGGTTATTTACATATATTAGTCTTAAAAGCATGGTAACACAAACAGCCTGTTTCATTCTGATAAAGAGATATAAATGTGAAAAATGATCATGTAGAAATGATAGTCAGTTTTTAGTAGATTAAGCAACATAAATGTCATAATAGAACTTAATGGAAAAAGAGAAAATATGGAAAAATGTAGGCTCTTTAATGTACTTGTCTCTGAATAGTCAGTTTTGTGTTGTTGTAGTGCGTTGGTTGGGCCAGTGTGCTGAAGGCCTTATTTTGTTACTGCCTGTGGCATTTTAGTGAGTGGGTCCAGCTTCAGCCCTTTCACACAAACAGAGAGAGAGAAAGAGAGAGAGAGAGAGAGAGAGAGAGAGAGAGAGAGAGAGAGAGAGAGAGAGAGAGGGAGCTTCCTTTAAGGATTAGGGGTTTGTGTGGATCTGTAAATGCCTGAGTGCTGAGGCCATGCTAACTGCCCACGCTTTATTAGTGAGGGTTTATAAGTATGGTCATTTGTCTTGAGGCACACCTTCGCAGGTGCTTTCCAAAAGATTGCATCATTGCACATATAAATAGACTCTTTTGTGGCCTTGACTTCAGATCATTGGAACTAGTGAGGCAGTTTTAGACATGTATAGACTGCTCTCTGTGATAAACATGACATCATGAATCTTTTGTGATAAACCAGCTGCCAAATCAGTAACAGGAAGATAACAGCAATGTGGCACCTATTGGATAATGTATTAGTCAATACAGGTCATACAGAGAAACACACAGAGAATGCAGGTGTCAGTCTGAGAAATGTGCTGCGCAGTAACATGAACAAGTTGTAAGTCATATTCATGGAAGGTTTCGCTTCAGTTCAGTTTAATTTATAAAGTGGCTTTTATAATCGATATTCTGCCAAAAGATTTTTCCAGAAGTCCCCCTAAAAAGCAAGCCAAAGGTGACAGTGGTGGGAAAAGAACTATAATAGAGTCGCACAGGGAATTGAAGGTACAGTACTTTTTCAATACTGTGGCAAAAAATCTTAAATGAAATAAGCTAGCAATAATTTGGCCATTTGGTGTCGGGCATTGTTAAAATTACTCTTGGGCCCAGTCCCATTTCGCCTCATGCCCCCCACCACTTAGCCAGGGGTAGGGTGTTGCGATTCTTGTTGAGATGGAGAGGTGGGGCAAAGTGTCAGGGCTACATGGCCCTCCAAACAGAGGCACTTCAGAGGCACACTCCAAACAGAGTGTTATGAGAAAAACAACAGACAAATGAGTAAACACATTGCGTGTGTACCACAAATGGGTTCATTAAATATTAACAGAATCCGAAGCCATTAACATTATACACGCTAGCTAGCATGATGTGTAGCTAGGCTAACTACAACAAAACTTGTTTGCAGTCTATCCAACATTCCACAAACCCCTCCACCAGCATTTCCAGGTGTTGAAAACATCTTTGTTTGCTGCAGACAACTGCTAAAGAATGCCTATTGGCATAATGGAAATGTCCAGCAAAACATCTGTTTACATAAAAACCATGAACGACTAGGTGAAACTCAAATAAAAGGGGTAGGGGTAAAAATAAGAAATGGGACTGGGTGCTGGTATTGGTATTAAAATCAAAATTACATCACTGTATGATGGCAGATTAGAAGATAGAAGTGTTACAAGGAAGATTAACCCTTCCTAGCCTAGAGTCATTATTGTCACTTTTGCTATACATTCTATATGATTTACATGTAAAGGTGCAGTGTGTAAGATTTATGGTGATCTATTAGCAGAAATGAAATATAGTATACAAAACCATGTTTTCATTCACCTGCAACAATGTATTGTTATGTTTTCTTTAGCTTAGAATGAGTCCTTTATATCTACATAGGGAGCAGGTCCTCTTCTAACAGAGGCCAGAATAGACAAACCAAGCACTGGCTCTAAAGAGTGCCTTTCGCATTTTTACACTGAAGTGGCAGCTTGAATTTGGCGGCGCTGTAGCATCGGTTGGACGTAGAAAGCAGAAGAATCAGTGGTTGCTGCCGATGCCGGCTAGCCATTTTTTGTTGTGAGGAAAAACAAGGGATAGTGAAACCTCATTGTCAAAGAAGTGAAAACATGACGGTTACCGTAGGTTCTACTACATGCTTGGAAAGGGATGGGTGAGGCAGGGGTATTCAGTTGGTTGCACTCTGCAACTACACCACTAGATGCCACTAAATCTCACCTTTAATCATTAAAAATTTCAGTCCAAGACCAAATGAATAATTAATGTAATGAATGTTTTTTTTCTGCAAAACAAGACTGAAAAATTAGTATTCTTTATATTCAAACACATATGTGGTATCAACTGAAAGTTATAATCATCTGACAGACTTCTTCCCTCGCCGTAGCGCTGTGGTGGTTACTAGTTAATCTGGTGGATTAGGTATATAATGTAACCATAGAAGCTCAGAGGCTCAGTATGAACCGGGTTGGCTAAATAACAATGACAAATGTATTGGGAGGGATGCAGTGGTAGTACCGTCAGTGCTTTTGCATTGATTAAATCTTCTTCAGTGTTATGATATCTGATATTTTACCTATACATTAGATGGCTCAGACTAGGTTGAGCTATTTTATAGATTATGTCTGTTTATTGTTGTAAGAAAAATGAAAAAATGTGTTTGTTTTAACTTTTTATGAGTTTCGTTAACACGTTTTTTTGATTCCAAATAACTTTAGACCATATTTATTGGCCCATTTTCACTGATTGCCAAAAAATGGTCTTTGGTGTTCCGCTGACCGTGAAAAATCTTTTTTTTCCCCGCACATTTTAGATCATAAGCTGTTCCAAACCTCTTTTCCTGTCTTCATTATCCCTGTTCTTCGCATGAATTGTCGTCATGTCATTCCTATTTCCTTTTTTTTTTTGCTTTGAATGCTGGCACATGGTCAGGAATGTAACTGTCCTCTAAACTATCCTTGCCTCTTCATGTTGCTAGAGTTGCCTGCTGACTCGTAAATGTGATTGTTTCCAGTTTAAGGAGTTGGCAGGTTTCCCTTTTCATTCAGAGCAATGCAAACAGACCCTCTCTTTCTTTTTTTTGGTTTTGTTAGTGTTTTGAAAGCTGAGGGTTTTAGGAAATAGTTGTGTAATGAATCTTGAACCCACTTGAACAGCCTGCTTCAGAACAACCTTGTGGTAAAAAGGAAAATGACTTACTCTTTTTATTAATGCAGCCAGATGTTTGTTTTGGAATAGGTTGTAAAAAGTCAAATGCAAAAAATTTTGCTGCCCACACTAACAACCAGAAAAGCTTCCACAGCCCACGAAAAGATTTTACCAATCTGGTCATTTTTTCGACTCACCAAATGAGATGGCTAATCTTGTTTGGCAGCTACTGAGTGGATGTTGGGCAGAAGAGAGGCGAGTTGTGAATGCAGTACTGGCTCAATTCGACAGGTTTAGATACATATCGATTATGTTTAGCCTTCAAGTGACAGTGTAAATTGTTGGGTTTCAAAGCTTCATTTCGTTGCTGTCCAAAGAAAAACAAATATCTTCAAAACAGTAACTTTACTGGAGAGGGCAAAAATGTTAATGTAAAGTGATTTTTATTTCAAGAGATTTTGGAGCATTTCTATTGGTCCATTTATCATGACATTTTCACACAATATTTTTAGTTCTCACACATGTGAAGCCCAGCACATACTACTCTCTGCTGTATTTTCTTCCTTTCGGTTTATGTTCAGTTTTCTCAGTCTGAGATACACTGGCTGCTTCACTTGTAGATGGCCCAGCCTCAGGATCTTAATGTTTGACAGGCCCTTTTAACCATTTATTCATGATGTACAAGTTTGACAACTGCAACTTTTACATTGACATGCACTGAAAATAAAAATATGAATAGCATCTTGCCAGATCATCAAGCTCAATATAAATACGTTTTATTTTTGCAAATGATCAGCAATATTTCTTGTATTTATAATCAAGTTTGGTTATATGGCCATATTATAACAAATGGTTTTAAAAAATCTGAAGGCCCACAGCCTCCTAGTAGTACCACCATGACCCACTGGGGGGCCATTTTACATTGCCTTGCACTGATAATCTAAACATACCTAGCTAGCATTTTGCCAGAATAATTATCAAGCTTGATAAAAATATGTTTAATTCTTGCAAATTATCAATAATGTTTGTCGTATTTAAATTTATGATGGCAGCCCCCTAGCTAATCGCCAACGGATGACCAATGGCCCCTAGCAGTACCACCATGACCCACTGGGGTGCCACGACCCACAGGTTGAAAACCACTGGTTTAACATAAGCGAGTGATGATTTCAGCATGTAGTTTTCACAGTGCTAACTGGTTCAGCATAATCTTTTATTACTTTTTAGCTACATTAGCCTTGTAGCTCCAGCGCAAAACTAAAGAAGCAAACTTTGGACACCAAACATTGGCTGATGTGAACTGTGTAAGTGATATAATGCTAATCAGTGTGGTATAAGCTTGTTAGGTACATTAGCCTTATAGCCCTGTACAAATCTATAAAAGGCACCAACTTCAGACACCAAAGGTGGTTTGGCTTATTGACTACAATTAAGGAGGAAATTGTGTAAATGTAGCTGACAAGTAATACAGTGCTGATCAGTGCAATGAGCTTCCATTACTTGTTAGCTACACTGAACTCTGGTTCAAAACTAATGCAGCAAACTTCAGACACCAAACATGTTTTGGCTGATCGATTGCATTCAGAGAAATGGGCAAACTGTGTAATTTGATTTTTGACCGAGGTCCTATAATGACTCATTTTCATGAATCATACAAAAAAAAGGTGGTTTCCATTATTGGCTAAGTATATTTATCAGGATCTTGTTGCACTGTGAGTGACTCTTGTCACAGTTTGCTAGTTTATCTGGGCCAGTTCAGGTTACGTGGTCTTCCAGGAGAGAGAAGAAATGGATTCATTGTTCTTTCCCTCCCTCTGTGGGCCTGCGCCAGGCTGAGCAGTCTTGTGATAGTGATTAGGCCCGTTATCCGAGTTATCCGCCTGTCTGATCCAAAAGCGCTTCACAATTTCACAGCCCAGCCGTTAGACGCAAGCCCGGAATCTTCCTCCCTGTGAGCTGGACTAACGTTGAGACGCCTTTTTAAGATGAAATCATCTGTGTGAGCTGATCTGATTGCAAGGATGACTGCGAAGCAGCTGCCCTGGCACTGAGCAGCTCTCCTCTTGCCAAGATATCTGAAAGACAGCCAGGAGAAGGGAAAGTGAAGTCTGAGCTCTGGCTTTTTGGGCTTTTAAGAAAGCGATGTGCTACACGATCCTATCAGTCTGTGGCTTGTTTGAGTGTAATGATGTTGCCCTTTAAAGACTGATTACGGAGTGTTCTTCGACTTTTACTGCGAGTGGAGGAGCAAACGGAGCCAATCAGATAAACTCCACTTCAGGAGCCTCTTCTGATCTCATCTTTTTGGAGTGCAAGTGAGATCACTGGAAACTGCATGACATTTAGAAACGAGTTCATGATTTTTGGGTTTGACTTTTATTCTGTCTCTTAGAATATGCTTATTATTCAGTCTTTGTTGTGTCCACTTGCCACTGAGATATTTCTGAAAATAGGACGTTTTATTCCTCAGGGACTAAATGATGCATAAGAATACACAGAAATGCGGAGGATCACAGTAATTATCTCAGATTTAATGCTTTAGGGATACATTTGAAGTTGTACATTTATTTTAAATTTAGTAAGGAACAGTCTTGGGATAAATTTAGACAATTTTCTCTCACCACAAATGTAGCCAGTCAGCCAAGACATGTTTTTGTCTGAACTCTGCTTCTTTAGTTTTGCACTGGAGCTACAAGGCTAATGTAGCCAACAAGTAATATGATGCTAAGTGGTGGAGTACAAAGCTGCATTCGACTTTACTCAGAAGTCGGAGCTCGTTATCATGCCACTTTTCGACTTCCACACGTTAGAGCTACAAAATGTGGAAAAAAATGGTGTTGATAGCAAGTCAGCTAATGTTAGTGATGTTAGCTTTAATGTTTATGAGGGATTTTCCTTCTCAGTACAGCAAACTTTATGGTCAGTGTTATAGATCTAACCAACACTTGTGTCTGTATGCTGATTGATTTTAAGCAAATCTCATTTAAAAGTAGTGAAGTGGTACTTTACTGTTGACAGCATGAGCAGACATCCTGATATGACATCATGTGCTTCCCAACATTACACCTTCCCAACTTTCTAAATAGGAATTCCCAATTGAGGGGGTGTGCTTTTTAGTTTTCGGAATTAGGAAAAATTAGAGTTAAAAGCATCAGTCCCCAGATAGCAGACAGTTCTGGGCCGATTCTGGCTTTCCTACGCGAGTTCTGGTTGACTACCAGGCAGATGTTAGGCAAGCGGGCCAGAATAGGGCTGAACAGCTTTATATGGTATTGCTTCGTGTCTATGTTTGTGGGTCAATGTTGTGGACTAGCAAGTGGTTGGGCCAGATTTGGGACGCATACATTATTTTGACTCACTTTACAGTGTGTGGGCTGGATCTGGAGGACCCAGCCTTATACTGGGCCAGAAGAGTCCCAAGGATGTGGCTCACAAGTGGGCCAGACAAATTTTGCTAACTGGGTCGATCGCAGCATAAGCTTGTTAGCTCTTAGCTTCATATCTCCAGTCCAAAACTAAAGAAACAAATTTTGGCAACAAACATGTTTTGGTTGATTGACTAGTGGTAAGGGGAAAGCTTAAATTTTCCATTGAACTGTTGTTTTAATGTTTTTAGCATCCCAGAGAAAGGTTACATGGGTTCTAGATCACCGTTTTGACTGTAAGATGCTAACATGTGCCTTTACCTTGCCTCTTCCTAATTGTGAAGTATCAGCCCTTGTGACACTGAGATGTGATATTTTGCAGCCTAACTCAGCTTTTATTTTTGCTTTCAGTCACCTAGACAACCACCTGTGCACCGCCCTGTTGAGACGCCCCGCTCCCCCTCCATAGAGGTGAGTGACCACATGCTGACCAGAACATAAGCAGCTTTAATTCTTACTGAGTTCCTATGGTGAAGAATCAAATTTATACAGTTTCACTTTTGCCCCACAATGTAGTTGATCAGCCAAGGTTTGGCGTCTAAAGTTTGCTTCTTTAGCTTAAGCACGGAAGCTACGAGGCTAATGTAGCTAAGCAATAATGAAAGCTTATGTAAACGAATTAGCATCATGCTAACTGCATGCCTACATAGAGACATTATAAAGGAGAACCGTTGGAATATGAATGGGAAAGCTCTTATCGCTGAACATGGAATGTGTTTATGAGGAAAGTCCCACCCTTCAATGAAGTGAGCCAATCGGCTTGCTTTGTAAGCTCCTCCACTTTGTAGATATGCACATGTAGCCAGAACAAGCTAAGGCACTGTGTATTTACGCATTTTTTGAGGTAGACTCAACAAACTAATGATGCTGTTTTTGTCAGATTTTACCAGTAATTTTAAATATGTTTTCGAAACGTTTATAGGACATTTAGTTTCCTTTTTAGGTCTGTCCCCATTCAAAGAGATAGGAGCCTGGTTTTGTATGAATGGAAATAACTGCCTGGGGGCAATATAAGGACTTTGTCCTAAATCATCACACCTTTGCCTGAGGCCGTGTTCAGTTGCTAACCAATCTCAAAAAGACCTGCTCGTGGAGTTTCTGACACCGTATGACAGTGTTATCTATAAATATGGACAAAAGTATATGAAAACAGTAGTAGCAGCCACCTTTAGGCCATTTAACATTAGTCTTTATAATTTTTATAGACAACATGTCTTGGTTGAACACCTATATTTGGGTTTAGATTTCTTTGCAATTCCATGATCCGTTGTCAGATTTCCACCAATCACATGCTCCATTTCTGATTTATTTCCATGTTGCTCCATCACGGCCCTGGTTGTGGTGCTGCTGTCCAGGCCGCGTTGGAGTCAGAGCTGAACCGTTTCGAGGCAGAGCTGGAGTCAGACATCCGGGGCATTGAGAGGAAGATTTCCCTGAAGAAGCAGCAGCGGCAAGGCAGGGGTGAGGTACTGACCCCCCGTTTCCAACACACTCCATCAGTCTTTCGCCTCACACTGCCTTTTTCTGCTTTTTCTTTTTCGAGCATCCCCTCGCTGCACCCCATAGTCCATACTTCATTTCTTCACTCTCTTAACTGCAAAAATTATAGATTTGTTTCATAGTAGTTACCAAATAGTAGGTCAAAAATCTTTGGTTCAATATGTTATATTTCGTGTATAGTTTCTTCTCTTGTTCCAAGATGTTTTTCTCAAAAATACATGCTTTTTAACCCACTTAAAATCCCAGTCTTATTACATTCTAAGGCTTATTATTCAGTAACGTCATGGACCTCAGTGCAAACTGGCTGAGCTGTTCTTTGGTTATAGAAGTGTGTAATAAATCCCTGGCCATTTAAGGGGCTAATCTCCAGAATTTCATTAGTAAAATTAGCTCATTAGCTAACTCTGCTAACAGCCCTGCTGATTTGTGCTGTTGTGCATAAATGGCTAGACTTTTTCTTTCTCTCCATCAAGCAAGTAAAAGGTGTCATTGCCATCTAGTGTACTGAAGCAGATCCTGTTTAAGGTCGAGGTCTTTGCAGCTAATCTTGCATTGCAAAACAGACTGACGTAATCATTTTAGATTTAAAAAGAGTTTGTGGTAAGTTTCATGCTGGTGAATGAGGGAGGCTGCCTCTTTATATGAGCTAATAGAGCTAAACCGTCTCATATTGGATGCTGATGAGGACTTGATGTCTTCTAGACAAGAGGTTTTCTCCTCAGTGCCTAATTTCTCAGAGAAATTCATTTTTCTGGACCTAGCTAACATCAGCTACAGTCTTAAAAAAGTTTTTCAAGGGTTTTTTTAGTAAAGGGAATGGTTCTGTTTAGAACCATAAGTTCTATATAGAACCATTTCATACTTAAACGGTTCTTTGCATGGTGAAATTGTCATTTGGATTGAGGGGAATGTGTTGTATATGGTTCTGTACATAATCTTTTCAAAAATGGTCTATATAGCACCAAAAAGGGTTCTTCTATTGTTATGGTGTCAAGCTTGGTGCTATATTGACACTCCATCAGTCTGAAGAAGCATTTTGCGATGCAAAAAACCATTTAAGCATAAAATTGGTTCTATATAGAACTCATAGCTCACTACAAACCACAAGCACTACAGATAATTTATAGTAGTTGGTGAGTAATGAATCAGTAAGCTTAGTAAGATTAATAACTAAATGATAAGCCTAGTGTTCATTATATCACGAAATGGCCTGCAAACTATTTTCAGATGACTATGTGTGGGAGAAAGGGAGGTAGAAAAAATTGGCGAGAGATAGACCGGGAGAGAGAGTGAGAGAGCGAGAGAGCGAGAAAGAGGAGGTTTCTGTTGGAGAGACAGCAGAGGACAAAGAATGGAACATAAAGAGAGACAGAATTGCATTAAAGAGATAACTCCCTCTAAACTGTAACTAATGTCCTGTTACGCTTCTATGTTTGGACTGAAAGTCCAGTCTTTAATTCAGCTCTCGGAAACTCGGATCGGATTCCAGTTCAGAAACTCGACCAGTCTGGACTGTAAAGGTCTCCTCTTGCACCGTGCAGTTCATCAGGAGGCTCAAAAAGTGTCTCGTCTTGGCCAGGGTTCCTTACTTCCTGCTTCGTCAGCAGCTAAGCTCACAGAACGCTTTCCCTGACGACAGGCAGCTGTGCACGTTGACCCTTTGGTGTCCCTTCCTACAGTGAACCTCCTCATGTATTACTGCGCGGCCAAAACTTAAGACTAGTAGATCACTGATCACTCGCATGACCTGAAACAGCCTGGCCTTCTGACTCGGCCGCTGTTTATTCTGCTTGTTTCATCATGTCTGCATTCAGTGAAGAACACTACACCCAAATGTCAACTTCTAGAGACAGTAAACTTCATATTAAGACTCCAAACTGTATACATTCATTGAAACAAGTATAGACTAGTTCTGCCATTGAAATCATTAGCAAAATCCAGTGCACTGTAACATATTTCTCTGGTAATCATTATTTCAAATAGAATCATATTTAATATATAATCATATGTTTGTTTTTTACACTCCAGACACAGCTTCTTACTAAATTCTAATCCTTCGAACAATAAGATTACAAATTTGGGCAATTGATGCCTTGTTTCTCATGTGTGGTGATATCGGTTTTGTCATAAATCGGTCTGATGCCGTCACACTCTGGTGATCTTTAAGACTAGCAAGTGTAATAAAACAGAAAGTGAAAAACAAATCTTGATGTTAGCTGGCTAAAGATCACAAGGTAAACCGTATTAGACTAGATACAGTCATATGAAAAAGTTATAAGTTAAATACCAAATCACACATTTGTTGAATTTCTAAGTGAACATAAGTTAACACATCCTCTACAGCAGACATGTCAAAATGGGGACCTTCAAGTGCTGTGGAGATCATATAACGCTCTGAATTCAGTTCATGTAGGTCTTGCTAATTCGCTGATTAGCTGAATCAGGTGTGTTTAATGTGGCAGCATGCTGAAGTCTGTAGTGTTTTGGCCCACGGGGACTGGAGCCTGACACATGCTCTACAGGGAACAAGCTTAAATATGGCATTATTTCTATTGCTGAGTTTAACATATTGAACTTAAAAAAACATAAAATATAAAATGTGCCATAACTTTTGCACAGGCTAATAATAATAATGATTTAGCAAATAAACAGTTATTGGGCATTACTTATTTTTCACTTTGAAAATCAACAAAGGGGTAACTAAATGTTTGCATATGACTGTACTATATATATGTACATATATATTTGCATATATATGTTTCATATGGGTAAACCTTATTAGTTGACACCTATGTATTTGACTCAGTAGCTAACTGTCACCAGTTAGCATGATTCCTTTGCATAGTGAAGCAACATTATTTGGTCAAATAAAAAAAGCACTAGTTTGGCAAAAAAAAATAAAAAATACATTTGTACTATTTTCCCAAAGCAACATAGCAAACGAGTCTTAAATCAGGAGTTTGGCGAAAAACTTTTACCCTTATTCCAAATAAAGTCAGTCAGCCAAGACATGTTTTGTGGTTTGCTTCTCCGCTGTTATCTATAGAAATGGACAAAAGTGCTAAAGTAGCTAAAAACCATCATATCAGCCATTGTGAATCCTGAATTTTGTCTTTAACTTTGTCCATTATCTTCCATTACGGGTTAGCTAGCTTCAGTGCAAAACCTAAAGTTGCAAATTTCATGCACCAAGCATGTCTTGGATGATTGACTTCCTTTGATGTAAAGTGAAAAAGCGTGAATTTGAGTACTGCTTTAAGACTCCATTGCTATGATGCTCTGCTAGCATCCTGAACAGTAGTTTGTTTTCAGTCTTTTTAAGGTCTCTGAATCTTCTCTACAGGCTTGGACACATTTCTCCACATTCCTACTACATTCACCAGCCACTCTTACCTTGTAGGTCTAACCTTGCTGGTATTTGTTGACAAATTTGCAAGGCCTAATTTGGTGGCTAGCAGTTCAAGTCTGCTCTGTTTCATGTAGTCTACATGACGCTGCTGCCTTGTAGAATAAACTGAACCTGTGGTTTTGTAGGACCCAGGGGACCAGCGCAGCTCTCTGGGCGGGAGTTAGCACCACCGCCCCGCTTGCTTTTTCACTGCTGTTCCCAAACACTCTGCTTTCTCATGTATGTGTGGTTGCAGTAGGTGAGCAACTACGTGAGCCGGACTTACTGTGGTTTTGTGTTCACAGGCTGGTAGGGGCAACACTTCAGGAGCTGGACCTGCTGGGAAAGGACCGGACAACAGGTGTGTGTGCCAGTGTGTAAATGTGTGTCTGTTTAGACTAGAAACAAAGATTAAATCTTCTTTCTTCATACATGAAAGTTGACCACCACAGCTGGTTAACAACCTGTGGCAGCGTAGTTGGTAACAATTACTGGACATTTTTAATAGTAGTTAACAATAAGAATGGGTCTTATGTTTATAATGTGTGGTATTATTATAGTAGACTGTATAGTTTACTGGAAAGAAGTTTACTTGATTCAAATGTGCACATCATGTCCACATGAGTAGAAGTAATACATCAACACACACACACACACACACACACACATATATGCAAATTTTTGAATAGCCCAGGACAAATGACATTTTTTCAAACCTAACAAATTTAAACATGGAATTTTTGTCTACATTTTTGTGCAAAAATGTTTATGTGTAACTTAAAACACATAAAATAGGCCTATAAAATGTGCTATAGCTTTTGCACTGGCTACATTTTATGTTTTATTTTATATTCCAATATGCTACATTCAGCAAATGAACAGCATAAGTGTGTCCTTTTTAGAGGATTTTTGACTTATTTTCACTTTAAACAGGGGTGCACAAACTTTTGCATATGACATATGTTCATTTTATTTACATGCCATCCATAGTAGTATTGTTTTCAATTTACGTGGGGGAATACGGATTTCTTGACTGGATATGACTGTTTACTGTTTAACTACATAGAATATGTGTTACATTTCACCCCGAGTTAGTTTGTCCAACACATTTGAATCAGATACATTCAATCATTTCTTTCAGCCTTGTTGGATAAATTGTTTATCATTGTCATATGACTGTGTCTCCTGCTGTGATTGGTTAATTGTTGACTTGTGTTAGCTTGCAGCCCAAATACCAGAACCCCTGCTGAGCTGTGTGTGTGTGTGAGTGTGTGTAAGAGGTCAAGTTGAGGACATCTAAGTTCAGTGACTTTTTCACATGCTTAGCCCATCAGTCACCAGTAATACAGTCTGACACATTTCCATTCATTTCTTTGCAAATTTCTATCACCTTCTAACCAGCAATTACAGGCTGTATGTCAAACACTCTTTCACATCCACGTGTCTCTGAACAAGTGACTTGTGTGTGTGCGTGTGTGTGTGTGTGTGTGTGAGTGTATGTGTGTGTGTGTGGGAGGGAGCTGAATGAGTGTGTTTAACCTGTGAAGGTCTGCAGTTGTCATTTGCTATATATATTCCAATTGAATTACATAATTTAATTTTATTACATATTTACAAATAAATAACATTTCTATGTGGTTTATATGCTGTGTTGACAGGTTCGAGTTTGTATGTTTTAATGTCAAGAAATGACAAAAATGTGGCAAAACTGTAAAAAAAAAGGTTCTTTGCGTAAAGGAAGACAGTAGCATTTCATCAAATTCAAATCGTACTAAAGACTTTTCTCTTCTACTTACAAATGCAAATACAGGACAGATTAAAAACATAGAATTGGTGCTTTCAATAGGATTTCAAAACGAATCACGAATGAGGAAATAATGAATAGAAAATTAGCCCTGTTGAACTTCTAAGGTTTAAACTGGATTTCTTTATTTATTTTTTAGTCAAAAAAGGTCATCAAGAACAAGTTATTCATTTTTAGCATCAGGAAAAAGGCAGAAAACATATTTAACAGAAAATTGCACAGAGGCTGAAACAGCTTATATTTTTCACATATACAATATATTTTTCAGTATTTGGTGTGTCCACTCTTTACCTTTAACACAGCTTCCATTCTTTTTAGGAGACTCACTTTCAGTTTTTCAAAGGATATTTTTCCACACCTCCAAAGTTCAGTCTTAGAAGTTGGTTGCATTTTCTGATTCTTGCCATCCAAGTAATACCAAACACATTCAGTGATGTTGAGGTCTGGACTCTGGGGTGGTCAGTCCATTGTTCTGAGAACATGAGATTTGGGCTTCTTGACAGCTACACATCCTTTCAGACTCATAGTGTTGAGTTGTCTTCTCACAGGGGAAGGATGGACAGAAACTCTTGTGAATTTTTTTATATCTGAAACAAGAGTAGAGCTTGATTTCTCCTCTATCTCAAAGATTTAGCTTGGCCAGCTTGAAGATGGGAGGCCCACATAGTCTACTGTTCAGATCAGAATCACCTTGACTGCATCACTTTAGCCCCACCCACTCACACTGACATAATAAGGTGTGTTTCAGCCTCTACTGCTTTTTGAATGAGGCACAATACAGGGCAGCTAATCAGAACAGAACTCATTTGCATACATAAGTCTTAAAGTCACAGTAACAAGAACTCCCTGTTTTATTTCTGAAGGATGTTTTAAAATGGACATGTAAAATGATCTATGACTGATTTTAGAACATAAACCTGATCCATTTACAGTGGTTTCTTGTCAAGTTTTGTACCTCGAGATTTGAGAACTTCATGCTTGCTGTTACAGCTTTTCGGTCATTATGGAATCATCAACTTCCCTGTTCTTCATCCTGGACACCTAAAATTGACTGATTATCTGAAAGCCATGAAGATACTAAAGACTTCTGTTAGAGTCATTTTATGAATTTATCTGCAACCAAACATTTTATTTTATTGAAGACATTGATTCTAAAAGTTTGAACAGCAGCGCGTCCCACTCTGTCTCTGCCACATTCCTCAGACTCTCTCTCTGTGCCGTGTTTATTGCTAAGATGAATTGTCTGTTTTGGCCCTCTTCACTCCCCCTACGTCCTCACTCTCCACCGCCAAAACACCATAAATGCTGCTGTTGCCACAGAAATGTGGAGCAGAATGCAGGCGAGGTGAAGAGCCTGTGGAGAGTTTTACAGCTTCCTCCAGTCTAGAACATTCTGAACATCTAGAACAGCCTGAAGGAGAAACCTGTAAGAACACTTGATCCCATGAGCTGGCCTAATCTTCACATCAGGCTGGACAACAGCTACACGCTAGTAAATCACTGAGCACCGAACTAGGGCCGGGGCGTAGCTAGAACTTTTAGAATGGAGTGGCTTAGAGGCATTTAAGAGGCATGGAGTGGCATTTAAGGCATGGAGTGGCATTTAAGGCTTAGAGCTTTGATTGGGTGACACAAAATAAATAAATGAAACTTACAGTTAAAGTTCAAAATTACACAAAAAGTGATGCTGTGTATTTTTTTTCTGTACATAACTAAATCTGTCCACATGACTGAAATAGTGCATTTGATACTTTGTTGATGACGGCTGACTGACGATGGCTGACTGTCTCACTTTCCATAACAAGCGCAGCCAGAAGGTTGGCCATGCTTCATTCTGGCCGCTGCTGGCCACTCCTTGGCTACACCTCAGAACCATGGATGGATCATGGTCTTGTGAGGCCCTTGAACACAAGAGACTTTAGAGGCTTCTTACCCCAGACAATAATAAAGAAGAAACTTAGACCTGAAAATAACTTGTGTTTGTTTAAAAAAATGTAATGTAAGGAAACTTTATACATTATATATATGATAATTATTCTGCATTAGCTTATGATTTCTGAACCTTTTTGGTGTTGGGGACTTTTCTTTTTTCATTTTAAACACTGTGGCAGGATATGGGTCGAGGGGGTCTTCATTTCATTTATATAGTGATTGCATATTCAAGGCATTTTCCTTCAGTTCATTTTGGCACATGCAGTGCTATCTCGGGCCTTGTGGTCTGAGCCCCCTTCCACCCATCCCCTGGCACCCCTTGTCAAATTACATATATGTATTTTTTAATATGAAAATAAGTTAATATATCCTTAACATAGGCACACTTCTGCACATTTTAAAGCAAAATTACTGTTAATTTGCTGAATTTAACATATTTGATGTAAAACTCGAATAAATTGTGCTGTAAAGGATGTGAAAATCAACATATTAGAAAAAAATATGAAATATAAAATATAGTGTAACATTTGCACAGGCCACATTTTTTCACGTTTTTATTTTTTTTCAATATGTTAAATGTAGCTAATAAACAGTCACTGGGCAATAAAATGTGCAAAAATGTGTTCTCTGTATTGGATGGTCATTTATTTTCCTGATTTATTAGCCTGATTTTGCCCAGAAATAAGTGCATGATTACTGATTATTATTATTATTAGTAGTAGTATTGGTAGTAGTAGAAGTAGTAGTATTTTAAAGATGATGCAGTTGAACTCTACTTTGAGATTGATCACAATATTTTTTCAACCCATACAGGTGAGGGTAGTTCTACTAGGATAGGGTGCTTAATCCCACCTAATTCTACTTATTCATTCTGCTAATCAATAGACGATACGTTTATATATAATTAGTATGCTGTGTATTGCAGACTGTTGGGATAGGCTCCAGCTCCCCCCGCGACCCAGAAGGATAAGCAGTTTAGAAGATGTGTGTGTGTGTATTGCAGTGTTTAATTTTCTATCTTCCAATGCTCTTTTGACACTAATGTAATATTTTTAGTGTTAAAATAGTGCCTTTAAATCATAACGAGGAAGAGCTAAACAGACTTCAGATAAGCAGCAAGCTGCCATTAGCCAAGCAACCCTCAGAGACGACAGGGTTTAATAACAAGACTTTCCGAGTCTGATTATGTAATGATAAGCCCATTGTCTAAAGCAGACCATTAGCCAGAGGTGTGTCCTGCTTGTCCTCTGAGTGAGATCATCTGAGTTTGCTGATGGCAAAAATGACTTGCATTTAGGAAGCTGCTGTTTTTCAGCTTTGTTTATGTTAGAATTGGTCAGCTGATGGGTCAGAGGAAGCTGGGTGTCCACTACTGTGTGTGTGTGTGTGTCTGACTATTTCAGAGTAATTTATTTCATACTAGGGGGTGATGTGTTACCATTACTGTGATAAATAACATTACAACACATATTTGTGAGTATAACTATAAACAACAACAACCAGTGTACACAAATTGCATAAACTACATAGGAGCAAGTAGTCAATTATTTATCTGTCCATTATGCCGTTATCTTATTTCTTTATCCTGAACAATTTTCTTCTCTTTTTCTGCAAAAAATATCAATTTTACAAAATTCTTTTGTTTAGCATTAGAGCTACAAAGCTAATGTCGCTAACAAACGCTACAAGACAGTAGTCACCCTGATCCGTAAATACATCCCCAAAACTTCTTGCAGCCTGCTCAAACCTCATTCAGGTCTTTATCAAGGTCACACAGACTTGTCGATGTGGGTTACGGTACAGTTTGGCTTACTGTGAACTATAAAAATTAACAAAATTTCACTGAGTAGTTGTGGTGTTCTTTTTTGCGGAAAAGATTTGGGTGACTATTGACTTCTAGTGTTTATTAGAAGTGTTAGCCTCGTAGCTCCAATTTTGAAGTAAAGAAACAAAATTTGGATACCAAACATGTATTGGCTGATGGAGTACATCTGCTGTAAGTTGAATCATTCCTTTAAAAAGTTTTATTACAAAAAAAAAAACAATAAAAAAACACTGTATTCTTAGTTTTTCAGAGCTGCTGTTTTACTGGTGCATTTTGTCTGTTCCAACTTGCTCACAAATCTCTGAAAAAGTAAATATTGTGCTACATGTCGTGTACCATGATGATATCAATTATCGTGATGTTGTATCACCCTACTTTAAAAATCATCCAACTTGTCTTTCCTTTTTCTCTCAGCTATTTGACTGGAGGAAAGCATCTCGGGACGAAAGACGGAGGAGGTGCACCTCTCAGTCGCCCAGCAGTCCCCTGCTCCAGCGTTCAGCCGGACCTTGTACCTAGTACCACACATGCTAACGGTAAGAGATGACCTTCAAACTGTCCCTTCTTCCATCATTTTGTCTTTTCTCCTGTTATTCCATTCTCTTATTCAGCTATGTTATAATGCAGTCCATAAGTAACTGTACAATAGTGAAGTTTTTGTTGTTTTTCTGGACGGTTTGTGTAGCACATTGGATTTGGGATGAAACACTTGAATATTGAGCAGTCATGGCCTTTTGTATATAGCACCCCATTATAGAAGCCTTAAGTAATCGAACAATTGGCTGCTTAATTATTTCTTGGCCATCTGTGTTGTTCATTCACTCATTCATGCACAAGAGAGGAAACAAAAGTACCCTTGCATCTGAAGCTGAAGAGTTTCATTCTAAAATGCTGTATATTCCTAACAATCTTGGAGTTTTTGAAAAGAATAAGAGCTGATGTATACTGGAAAATAACTTTTATTTTTCTAATAAAGGTGGCAATAATTATAATACAGCACTGATCTTTCTTGTAGATGTAAACGTCCACTCCCAGCAACGTACGCCATGGAAATAAAGAGAACTCTTTAATGTGTTTTGGAAGGGAAGCCCTTTGATTGTTTTCAAAAACTGTGATTGGAGGAACTATGTAAACAATAGAGGAATATAGACAATAATAGCATACAATTCGCTTGGTTTTTATGACCTTTCACACCATTACAGCTTTACTCCAAGGGATTCCAGGAACTGACAATGATCTTTGCCTCGTTATTGTTTCGGATTTCCTCACCTCTGGGTGGTATTCGATGAACACAGGCACAAGCACAAGCTCTAAAAACAGCATAGAGCATGCTTAATCACTCCACAGAGAGCGGCATACAGTAGTTGGGTAAGGCAGGAACTGCAGAGAAGGAAGAGTGAAGGTGGAGGTCTTGATTATAGATTAGCATTAGCCAGTTGTTTTTCTTGGAAATTAGGAGAGAGAGACAGAGACAGAGACGTTGCCACTGTAAACACAGTATGATATCTGCTGAGCTGGACACAGATCAACTATTTGACCATTTCTTCCCAAGTGCTTTAAAGCATGGCTAACTCCTTCTTGCTTAAGTCTGTTCCAACAGGTTATTTCACTCTGTTACTCTCTGCTCAGCTTAATCTGGAACAGTACAGCCCCCCTGAACCAGTTGCATGACTAAGAGTGAACAAGTCATGCTACAGTGTTTGCCGTTAGCATGCTATGCCTTACATCAGTGTTTTATTAAACTACGACATATCCTTGATTTATAAATATATATTCAATCATATGTAAAGTCAACTTGAAGTCCATAAGGGCTGTTTTTACCTTGTCCCTGCTCATAAGCACAATTCTTCAAATTGTATCATTTAAAAATTGTTGATTTCCCATAATCTTGGTTTGAAGGGCCGTGACTTTTGCCAGCCTCTAAAATGTCTACTGGTTTTTGATTATATCAGTGGGGCTGGGAAGAAACTGTAACCAGTAATATTGTGGCGACAGCGTTGAATAAGACACAGGAGATACTATGCATGCCTGCAAGTGCTCTTTTATTTAACAGGCAGCA
This sequence comes from Colossoma macropomum, assembly GCF_904425465.1. Lineage (NCBI taxonomy): Eukaryota > Metazoa > Chordata > Actinopteri > Characiformes > Serrasalmidae > Colossoma > Colossoma macropomum. The sequence continues at coordinate 13,978,547 of NW_023494793.1, read as the reverse complement.
AGGAGAAACCGCCGCCCAGCACTACTGAATACAGTGGGATAGCAGGCGGGTTACTTCTAGCCATACATCCTCACTTGAAGGAAGACATTAACTCCCACTCTTACTATCACACAGCCCCACACAATAAAACGTATGCAACATATAGCATATGACGCATCTTAAACTAACAATAGCCAAAGCATGGCAACAGTATCTTTTTAACCTCTTTGCATGGCTATGCTTTCCAAGCGCCCACAGCAGCGTGGCCCATGGCAGACGCCACAGTATCAGGTTTAGCGCCCCCCCGCCACTCCCACTTATCAGTGGCTGTGTTTACAAGCAAAGATTCCGATTATAGATTAATAATGACTGAGGTGTTTATATGCTCTCTACTCAACAATCTGATTCTCTGTTCACATGCACACTACAAGTAATCCGATCCAACATTACACCCGTAGTGTAGACGTTACCATGACGACGAGCATCATGTGAGTCCAGTCAGAGTCAGTCGAGCAGCAGTAAGCAGTGCTTGTATAGTTAATTGCTTTTAAATGATGGCAGACTTAGGAAACTGTACTTCACATGTGCTTATTAAAGAAGGACGAGAGGAAGACGGCATGTTCTGAGACACATAAGCTGGACGCCTGGACTTTGTCTCCTCTGCAGACCAGTTTCTGCTCCTGCCATGTTGAACGTTATAAACTTTCGCTATGACGCGACGCACGTGCGCAAAACATACTTAAACTTCCGACTGGGAATGTAATCAGATACAGTCATTTACATGGTTATTATTCTTCTATTTAATGTATTATTTACAGGATTACCCACCTCGCTAGTGTATTCTGACTAATGTATTCCGACTGAGGTATCCTGACTGAGGTGTATACATGGACATGTTAATGTCAGATTATTAATGGATTATCAGGCTGCATGTTTGGTGTCAGCAAAAACATGTTTGGTGTCTGAAGTTTGGTTCTTTAGTTTTGTACTTGAGTTATGGAAGTTAATACCCCATCAGTTATCATTAGCATATTGAATGACATATTGCTGTATACAGAGACGGACAAAATAACTGACACAATTCAAGCTTCAGGCTGGTTGATCCTGATCTGTTCATGAGCTATTTTAATAACACAGTCAAGCATCATTTTTATGTGTTACTAGCAGTTGCTTCATATTTGAATGAACACATTTTAAAATGTTATTGTGGAATTACATGCTAATCTGGGAGGCTTGATCTTTCAACCTGTCTTATGTGTCCTCTCGCAGACAGAACAGCGTGTGTGTCTGCAGATATGGACTTCCCACCAAAGAGAGAGGAGAAGAAGGTACAGTGGGGTTTGGGTTCTGGGTCTAGTCATGATGAATATCCTTAATAAACTTGTCTGATGGTGGGTTTGTCTGTATATTCACAGATGAAAGCAGCAAGAGCCAAATTCAATTTCCAAGCACAGTCGCCCAAGTGAGTATAAACCAACACCAACATGTCTGGACCATAAATAGAACATATTATTATAAGTATTATTCATGTGGCTTAATGAACTAAAACAGTGATCCAATAACACTGCATTCCTCTTAGATCTTACTGGTTGTAAACATACCAAAATATCCCAGAATAAGATAAGAAAAACTGTAACTCAAAGACAAAGCACTCACTTTTACACTAAACTTTTATACCCATTGGAACTGATTGTAAGGAAAAAAAGCTTTACATAGCTTAATATACTACAACAGTTGTCTAGGAACACCAAAGCATAACATGGCTCAGTGCAATAAAACAATAACCATATATATGTCACATATTACTGTTCCAAACCCTGTAATCTTACATAAAGTTTCACACTAAGCTTTTTTCATGAGCTAAATTGCAATAAAACCGACAATGAAACAGCTTAAAACTGCACTATTTAGGATTTGGGGATTTGGAGACCTCTCTGGTGGAAATATGCAATTACATGCAATGTGCAGAAGACCACTTTGTAATGTTGGTTGTGTTTCAAACCCCTTCCCTTAGGATTTAATGAAAAAGTCTTACAGAGTTCATCTTTAACATAGATTACTATTGTGAAAACAAAGCCTAGAAACACCAAATCACTGACTATCTGTCCAGTAGGTTTTTTTAGATTAGTGTTTTATGAGAAATTGTGTTCCTTGGTAGCTTGGTACACTGAGCCACTTCAAGCTATTATGATGGATTTTGATGGGTTGAAAATAGATAATAGATACAATAAAATAGGTCGAGCTGATCTGTAATTTTTCAATATTTGCCGTAATATATAATAATATATACTGTAGAACGCATAGAAACAGACAGAATGATGTGAACAGATGTACAGTTACATGCCTCCAGGTGAAGCTCAGAATAGAGACACTTGACATCTTGCAGTATTGGCTTTTCCAATAGGTGGCAATGTTTACACATTTTGGACGAGAGCACATAACATGGTTTCTGGTGATGTCTGATTACAGGGATTTAGGAGGACTAGGGTCAGTCAAGTGCAGTAATAACTGAGGAGGCCCTGCTCAGCTTACTGTATTCAACAGCAATGGCTATACTTAATACCTTTCAGAATGCGTGTCTCAGTCTGTGTTACACGATTACCGGAAATTTCCACCCACTAGTGTTCCACATATGATGGTACCACTTCCTCTGTATGCAGCCCATATCAGGTAGCACTTGTGAAGTTAAAGAAGACTGCAGGGTACAGTGATTTGGTTGTATTCACATTCAGAACTGCTGCACAATCCCATGGGGATCTGTTTCATTCCAAGGATGTTAAATTTGTAGTTTATTTCTATTCTTATGTAATCTGACAGACAGACTTGCATACCTATTATGAGTGTCAACTGAGTCATTTGTTTACTAGACATAAGTAAAATTCCATAGATTAGAGAAGCAAAGATAAGGGAAAAATGAACTTTTTAAAAAATATTATCATCCAGATTTATTTTGTATGTCATCTACAGTACTTGCCAATGTCAGAAGCTGTGTTTCATTTATTTAATTACATTATTAATTTTGTTTTTCTTTAAGTTACTCATTTGTCAGCATCAGGAAAGAAAACAAAAATTTAACAAAAGCCTCATCAACTAAATATAATATGATTTTTTCAGTATTTAGTGTGTCCACTCATTTTGTTTTTGAGACTCTTGCTTTCAGAAATCTGCATGCATATCTGTCCACACCTCCAAAGTTCAGTCTTAGACGTTGGTTGCATTTTCTGCTTCTCACAATCCCAGTAATCCCAATTATAAATTCAAACTCATCAGTCTGTAAAGCTTTCCACATCTTGGATATCCAGTTTCGGTGTTCTGTTGTGCAAATGTTCCTCTTTTACTTGTACTTAATGCCTGTTTTGACTGGAAATTAAATAAATGAAAGTGTTCTCTGACCTTTGCATAGAACTCTATCACCCATTTTAATCAGGTTTTTAATATTACTAATAGTAGTAACAGTAGTGTTGTTACTATTTGTGTTATTGCTATGAGTTTATTATTAATATATATTTATTTTATCATTTATTAGTTACTATTTATTCATTAATTTTATATTTACATGCTCAATAGGGAGCTGACCCTGCAGAAGGGTGATGTGGTGTACATCCATCGCCAGATCGATGCCAACTGGTATGAAGGAGAGCACCACGGCAGAGCAGGAATCTTCCCCACCAGCTACGTGGAGGTGCGTGTGTTGTGCATGTGGTCTTTGTTGTTTAAGTACACCTCGTACTCAGCCTCACCCTCCCTTCCTTCCTTCCTTCCTTCCCTCCTTTTCTCTTTCTCTGAGCAGATTATTCCCCCGACGGAGAAACCCGTCCCGATAAAGTCTCCCACCATGCAGGTGCTGGAGTATGGAGAGGCTGTGGCCCTCTTCAACTTCACCGCTGATCTGCCCGTGGAATTGTCCTTCCGGAAGGTGCCACACACAGTTCTTATTGCTTCAGTGTCACACAAACTAATGTCAGGTTACAGTAACTAAACTGTGCTGTTGTATTAAGAGAGTTATTGTAGGAATTCTCTCATTTACTTATAAAGAACCAACAGTCTTGATTCTTTACAGCCCTCAACATATCTACAAAAATGTAGGGATGCTGTACAAAAAATATAAATAAAAACAGAACGCAATGATGTGCAAATCATTTAAGCCATGTATTTAATTTAATATTGTACAACGACAATATATCAAATGTTGAAACCGAAAAAAATGTATTGTTATTTGAAAAATAAACACCCATTTTGAATTTGATATTATATTAGTGAGTAGCCAACTTACCTGCTTCTTATCATTTATTGTTCAGTTCGTCATAATTCTTTTGTTTATTGTTTGCTTACTATGTTTCTTCATCTGATTATGCTTAAATGAATGTTTCAGCAAAAGTCAAACGTACATAACTGCACTCTCTTGCTAAAATTTTGTTTTGCACTAAAAAAACAAACAAGATAATGAAAGCTTATATGTACCACTTAGCATTGTACATACTGCAGGCCTACATCATCACAGACTTACCTCAGACAGTGTCAAGTAATCTTAGGCATGTTGTAAAGTTAAAAAGTAATATTAGCAGTATCTTCAAGCTTAAACTTCGTCTCTACTTCTATTCATTTTTATAGAGAACAGTATGATTCAGCATTAGAAACCACATAAGCAAGTCAATTTGAAATTATTTCAAGGGCCCATATCATGGAAAATTGAATTTCCACACTATTTTAAAAGAAAAAGTTTGGTAAAGTTTCAAAACATACCATTTATTTTGCAGTCCATACAGTCAATATATGGAAACTGAGCTGCAAAACGGCCCGGTTTGAATTCAGTGTGACATCGCACACCAACAGGCCACTTCATTAAGTACACTCTCTTGTTTCTACACTCATTGTCCATTTTATCAGCTCCACTTATCATAAAGGAGCACTTTGTAGTTCTACAATTACAGACTGTAGTCCATCTGTTTCTCTGCATACTTTGTTAGCCCCCTTTTACCCTGTTCTTCAGTGGTCAGGACCCCCACAGGACCACCACAGAGCAGGCACTATTTGGGTGGTGGATCATTCTCAGCACTGCAGTGACACCGATGTGATGGTGGTGTGTTAGTGTGTGTTGTGCTGGTATGAGTGGATCAGACACAGCAGTGCTGCTGGAGTTTTTAAACACCTCAGTGTCACTGCTGGACTGAGAATAGTCCACCAACCAAAAATATCCAGCCATCAGCGTCCTGTGGGCAGCGTCCTGTGACCACTGATGAAGGACTAGAGGATGACCAACACAAACTGTGCAGCAGCAGATGAGCTATCGTCTCTGACTTTAGATCTACAAGGTGGACCAACAAGGTAGGAGAGTCTAATAGAGTGGACAGTGAATGGACACAGTGTTTAAAAACTCCAGCAGCACTGCTGTGTCTGATCCACTCACTCATTCACACTGAAGTTACAAGGAGTTTTTAGCCTGGACTACTTTTTGAATGAGGCACAATACAGAGAAGCCATTCAGAAATTCATTTACATATATCAGTCTTAACAGAAAACAACCTGTTTGATTCTAAGACATAAAGAAAGGTTAGAAAATGATGATGTGAAATGAATTATGACTGTTTTTATGACCATATGGCTGCTCAACTCAACGAAAGTGTCTGATGATGAAGGCATGCAGATAGCACAAAGCTATCTGCAGAAACCAAACATGGTCAGCTATGTTTGTAGGAAGGGGATAGTTGTGTTTGATTTTCCACTGAACACTCTGTCTTTTTCTCTCAGGGAGAGGTGATCTCTATAACCCGGCGTGTGGACGATCACTGGCTGGAGGGTCGCATCCCCGGCACCAACCGCAGTGGAATTTTCCCTGTTAACTATGTCCAGGTCAACAAAATGCCCCGCACCAAAATGGCCGATGACCTTTCAGTCGCTCCTCTGTCCCCCATTGCCTTGGAGCCACGCAGCCCCGGCAGGCCCCTGCACTCCCCCTTCTCCCCCTCACTCTCCCCCTCCTCTCACAGCCCTCAGCCTCTGCTTTCACCCCACAAACACTCCAGCCAATCACGCTCGCCCCTCTCACCCACACAGCCCGCCACCACAAAACAGCCATCTGATCACTTTGTGTACTCGCCTGGCCCGGGCTCACCCACCCCACCCAACAGCCACTGGAGTGGATCACCGCAGCCTTCAGCTTACAGCTCACTGGACAGAGAAGTGAGGTCACCTGTGTCACCATCCAATCATGTGATGCCGTCTCCTCAGGGTCCAGGACTGGCTGCGAATTCCATCCCACGGCCTTCATATACCACTCAGGTATTAACATTGATGCTTTATGACGTATTCTGATCTCACTTTGAGGAGTATTTCATTCCTCAGTTAGGAGCTTTGTGCACTATTAAAGTACCCCAAACATAGTTGATTAGCATTAGCATTGATTAGGTGTCTTAAGTTTGCTTCTTTAGTTTTGCACTGGAGATTCAGGGGAGTATTACACCTTAATGTAGGGGAGTATTAGAGGCTTATAGCCACTAATTAGCATCACAAGCTTGCCTCAAACAGTGTTAAGTTATTAATAAATCTCAAGTAGACCTGCTCATGTGGTTTCTGACACTCTATGGCATTCTGACACCACATTAGCTTTGTAGCTATAGTGCAAAGGTATAGAAGCAAACTTTGTACGCTAAACGAGTCTTAACTGATTGACTACATTTAGGTTAAGGGGAAATTTGTGTAAATTAGGTTTCTGGCTGAACCTTTGCTTTAAAATCCCAGGGAACATGGTATAAAATATTAAAAATGTTAGTATGATACTAAAATTAAGGGTGAAATTGAGCATCTAGCAAAGCTGTAATAAAAAAAAAACATAGAAATAAAACAAAACACTGCTTAAAAACTTCTTATGAGATCTATCTGAGCACTATCTGGGTGAGGTTCTAATATTCTGTACTTGCATATTGTGTAAATATACCCACAAGAGGAATATTAATGCACTTAGAAAGTAAACACTTATTTAGGTTCCCTGGGGCTTTAAGCTAAATCTTTAAACCTTCACAACAGCCAGAACACCCTGAACAGACACTGCTGATCAGGTGGGCCATATGTAAGCTGTTTAATGTAAGTCTTGTAACATCTTTGTTCAGGATGGGACCAGAACACACTCTCCCCAGCATTACACGCATGTAAAGACTCCACCGTCAGCGCAGTCGCCTGTCAACAGCAGCTCTGCTGTCATACCACGGCAGCCGTGAGTCAAAGGAGCTCTGCTTAATACTGATACTGTACTCCTTTATTATGTCTGTCCAATCCATAAAAGCTATTGCAGGACAACAGCAATTTGATTAATGTGATTTATATGCAGATTATCAGCTATTTCTGGAAATGTTTTCCTAACCGTCTCTCTCTGACTCTCTCTCTCTCTCTCTCTCTCTCTCTCTCTCTCTCTCTCTCTCAGGTATAAGGCCGTTTATAACTACAAACCCCAGAACAGGGATGAGCTGGAGCTGCGGGAGGGAGACATCGTCCAGGTGATGGAGAAGTGTGATGACGGCTGGTTTGTAGGTAATGTCCCCTTTACATCATAAACAATATGACTGTCCTGTAACCAAACTGCTACCTCAGCCTGGAAACCAGAGCCAGTTTACAGTTGCATGCAAAAGTTTGAACACCCTGGTCAAATTGCATGGAAGAAACTTTAAAAACTGCTGGGAAGAAATTTAAATATGACATTTTTATAACATATATAACAGTAATTTTGTGTTGTGATGTGTAGTCAGCAAAACATGTAATTTGTAGTCAGCAAAACATGTAATTTGACAAAATTACAAAATTTTGCATAAGACTGTACAAGGAGCCTTACCGCCTCCTATTCATCCCATTCCACCAAAACATGACTGACCAAAAACAGAACTCTACAGGGCACATGGGAGACTCAGAGTACTGAATGCTAGAGTGCTAAAATGCTAACTAAATGTTACTAGTCATTCATTCTGAATAGTTAGGACACTAACTTTACTGCTGCTGAACACTGATTGTTTGGTGAGCTGATCAGCTCAATGGCTGAGCGAAGCAATTCATTCACAGATGTCATAAATATAAATAAAGCATGCACTGTTACCAAGTCCTGAAACTGAAATTGGAAGTAAAAATATGCAATAAACATTATATGCTAGTTTGTGTTGAGAAAAGGAAGGTGTTTCAACAAAGAGGAGATCATTGATCATCAATGATTATAGTGATTATTGCATTATTGTGTCTGGAGAATTGATTAAATCACATGTGCCTATTTGACATGGCTGCCCTCTACAGGACATTATGTGTCACTACAAAAACACCCCGGAAACATACAAAAACAATTCAAAGAGTGAAAGTTGCCCAACAGTGCACTGGATTTTGAACATTTGGCTTGCTATTTCTAGGTAGATCTATTCACACATTCCTGCTGTAATATATATTTAGCTGACATTTATTATGCTTTATTATGTATAATAATAAGCAGCCTATCACTTAAACAATGCTATGCTTTTAAACCAGTTAATAAAATTGGCATCATTCTATGTTTTACAGTGCTATGCTGTGGTTACAGTTGTATATAGTTTTCACACTTCATCATGTAAATGAAAAAAAAACCTGCAGTAAGAACAGCAGTGGCAGTAAATTAGTTAGAATTTTTTGACTAAAAATGGTGGAAAGATGTTACTGAAGAATGTATAATGCTTGACACAGGCTATCCTGATCATCTGGAGGGTGGAGCTGTTTACATTTCATTCCTGAAGCTGAAGAAAATTTTATTTATTCCAAAAGACCAAAGTCATTACTAGATGTGGACACTATTACCAGACAGAAAAGCTAAACTTTATTTATGAAAAATAATTTCAAAATCATGTCTAACAATAAGTATCATTACAGAAAAACATTAGGGTTATATAGCAAACTAGTTATCTTTTCTTAACTTAGGAGCTTGATAAATCAGTCTGATTAAACAGGAGTGTACAGAGCTCATATTAGTGATTAAAACATTGTGTAAAGATAAGGATTAATACACTTGAAAACTTTGTACTATTTCAGTAAAGTTAGCTAAACATTGGCAAGTCCTCCTCAGCATCTGACTAGCTTCAGTGTTAGCTTTAGCAGTAGCTCATCTGAAGGGTCAGCTTCTGTCTCTAAAATCTACTCGTTATCAGACTTGAAAACCTACCACTTCAACACTGAATGACTAAATGATTTCCCTGGTTTGATTAATGTAAATATGGTTTCCAGAATCCATTTTATGTTTGCTTTAAACTGGCTACATACATATTTAGCTTAAAGCTTACCTGCTAGCCTGCTAGTCTCTCTTAGTGGCAGGCTAAGGGGCAATAGCACAGCATGCACGGGTTAACCGGCGCTTCAAGGAGGTGGTCTAATTCGAGGTACTGAGGGCATACATCATGGCCCTTGTAAGGGTCCAGTACGGCGGGGCAGTGTTTGTAGCTGCCCTTGGAATACATGCTGTCTAGCACCGCATTAGCATGATCTTCACTGCTATGAGTGAGCGGGATATCACTAGAGCCAAGATGGTATATATTTCCACATTTTAACAGTGCAATTAAAAAAGTATAAATATAGTACAGAATATATACTAATATATAGAATATATATACTATATAGAATGCTGACAAAACGTGAAAAGTAGTTTAGTTTTTTTTAGAAGAAATGTTTATGTTGAGTTATTTTAGGTTCATTCATACAAGGACTTTTATGTTGAAAAGCCTGAATATGAGTGGATTGGTTAGCTTTTTTTGGAGTAGAGGCCTGTGTTTTAGCTATTAGTGCTGGAGAGGCTTTGTTTCTTCTCGCCCTGTTCAGCACTGTTTTCAGCACATAACCTCGAGTCATCTAAGTTTCTCCTGAAAACCCCAAACATTACAGTAGTTTGCAACTCACCTTTATTGATAGCCTACATTCAGACAAACAACAAAAAAAATCAGAATCGCAAAATCAAAAACCGAACCCACCCAACGAACATCTGAATTGTTCAATATTCTGGGCCTGCTGTTACTACAGGTGTTACAGATGCTACCAGGTGGTCTTTACTGAAAGTTTGATGGACACAGCAACAATAAATAAGAGAAGTGAGACTTCCTTTGAATTTTACAAATGGTCGAGTCCACTCTAAGTAGTTTATGTCTTTCTGACTTTTGATTGTGTGGTCCTGCAAACACAGTCCATGTGCGTATGAGGCTATGGAAGAACGTTGTTTCTCTTCAGCCCAGCTTTAGTGAAACCCTTTAGTGGTCGTTCACTTTTTCATTTTAAATCTTTTCTTCTCTGCAGGTACGTCTGAGAGGACCCATGCTTTCGGAACATTCCCTGGCAACTATGTGGCACCTGTGTGAAAACACTCCTTACAAATGCTTAACTGACTGTTTGGCAAGCACATCCACTGCTGCTCCAGGCCTACTCACCGATTAACAAGAAGATCCACTCATGCACACATACGCACTCATACTTCTGTCCCTAGATCATCTCATTCATCACTTTCAACCGCCAGAACATTTGCATGCACACTTCATTCACATTTTGAGCACTTCTCTGTGTGTGTGTGCTTTCACAAGCACTCCCTGGCTGTATTGGCAATGGCAGAGATGTTGTGTGGAATAGAAGAATAACCAACCCACCATCATCATTGACCGACTCACAGGTGGCCATGGATACTTGCTGGACTGGAGTGTTGCCATAGGATACAACAGACTTGCTCTATCAAACCTTAGAGTTCATGAACATTTTCATATCCAAGCACATGCTTATTTCACGGCACAACTAATGCTGATCACCATGATGAGCTTCTGGTTTACTCTGTTGTGTACAAATGACTTCCATCCTGCCTTTCAGATTTGTAAAAGCACGGCCCTGTGAATACTCTGCACCAGCAGGAGGAAATGCACGCGTCTGGAAAGAGGGACTGCTTTCAACTTTGTGATTTACACCAACGTCACAGATAATATTAGTGTTTTGTTTTTTTTTTGCTGGCTTAGCTGAAATCCATTTGATGTTATCCACACAATAGCAACAGCAAACTTTGATGCTACAGCTTCTGTTATCTCTTACTCTATCACTCAGGCTTATGTGGAGGCACTATTGAATGAACAACTCACTCTTCTGCATTCTAGAGGCTTTTGGTGAGATATTTGTGATGGACAAAGGAAGTAGTTCATGCATAACTGACCCCAGAATGTAAAGTGGAGCGTTGGGATGTGTAGCGTAGGTTGACAGAACGATGCTGTAAGGTACACAGTGTGTAAACCCCCAACAACGTGTGATACGTGATACATTCATACCAGCGACATATGCACTAGCATACCATGGTGTCACTGATGTGCTGTCCACCACCCAAATAATTTGTGGTCAGCAGTGGTCCCATTATAGTTTCCATTGATGGACGGAGTAGGAGATGGCTAATAGATTGTGCAGCAACAGATGGGCTACAATCTGTAACCATAAACCTACAAAGTGAACCTATGCGGTAGGTGTTTCTGATAAAAAGGCCAAAGAGTGTAGCTAAATGGTAGACGTACTGAATAAACTGGCAACACAGTGTACTGATTGCATCAGTGTATATGCACATATAACAGATGCCACTGATGCACACCCAGCTGCACTCACTCTCCTTCCTTCTGGATTGAGATTATGCAAATTAACTGAGAGGGGACCAATCAGATTGTTGATATTTGGCACATAAGCCAATTTCATCACACCCATAGTCAAGCTAAAATTCAGTACCCGAACGCACATTGTGCGGAGAACATTATGGTTGGAAAAAAAATATGTTCAAAATGTGGGATTAGTTTTTTTTTTACTGTTATTATAAAAAAATATTAGTAATATTAGGCTGCTAATATTGCTTGTGTTTTAGCGACACACTCCCAGAGTGACCCAACATTTGGAGAGTGACCTCGTCCAGTGTAATGAAAATGCAACGTTATTTTAAACAGTGCATGGCTACTGCAGATTTTGCAGTAAAATGATAAATAAAACAAAACAAATACTTTTTAAAGTATTTTTAGCAGTTGCAGTTAAGCAATCCTGAAAATTGGGAAGTGCGTGGCCCCCTCAGCACCCCCCACTTTCCCACGTCCTGTGCTCTAAAGTATTAGACAGGCAGTGGCAAAAAGGTATGGGCTCCCATTCTTCATTTCTTATTGAACCTTTCAATACATTGAAAGTTAACATACCAGTATAATATAAAATGTACTTTCAGTGTTTCAGGCAAAAATAACCGTGATGAAAAACAACAGTATAAACTCAGACCAACAAAACAGTTGACACATGTAATTCTGAGTGCAGCCCAATTATGTCTCATTATCCCTGACCATCAACTGTACTACGCTGTAATTTCAAACCTAAAAGTTGACGTCTTTATAAACATTCCTGACATTCTCCATCGTAGAACGTATGTGCACGCTGTAAAAGAGGTGTAAGACCAACCACAAGTTACTTTGGAAATTGTGAAGTTGCAAAAATAAGATGTTTAGAATGCTCTGCTTTGGGTTTGTATTATTTGAAATATCTGACTTCTTTTCTAACTCGAGTATTCTGTTCCTTTTTAAATGTTTTTCTGACAGCTGAAACTGACTTATATGCCGTATGTTGTACAGATATTAAAACTGTTATCAGACTTCAAATATAATATATTTTTTATTGACCACACAGTGTATTTCAGCATCTATGGTACTCACAGATTTTGATAACAGTCAAATAAATATATCCAATGCTGAACAAAAAACAGTGCGTCATTGATTTCATAGAAAAGTAAGGACTAATTGCAACACAGCTACACGGCAAGTTCTGGGGAAACCAAGATGCTGCTTCATGTTGGTTTGTGTTTAAGAAGTTACATTAATGCAGCCTCAAACTGAAAGCTAGCTGAAGAACCACAGGATGCGTTTCTTCATGCTGACATGTTCTTATGAAAGAACTTCATGTTTGCAGTCAGTGAACCTCCCTCATGAATGAGTTACCAGTAATGTCAGTTATGGTACATTGTTTGAGGAACATCAGTGACACATCAGTGTCTGGTGGATGTATTTTGCTTATAAGTGCTTTTATTATTTTTGCCATATTGCCCACTGCTACTATCTGTATTGACATTGGAAAAGAGAAAGTGCTATCATGCCATCTCTAATTATGCATCAGGACTCAACTCAAATTCAATTCAAATGGGTTTCCTGAGAACTAAACAACACTGATGTTCTCTAAAGTCAAACTAATGCAAGGCAGGATGATGGTGAAATGTCTAACTGTCATGTACCTATTTATGTTCATGTGATTTCAGTATATGACTGAGAACATGTTCATGAAACTGCCAACCACCAGATAAAAGCTAAAACAGTGTGCTGGTTTGTAAATATCACCCTTTCATCATCTTGCCAGAGTGAGTGGCCCACCACCTTAAACTACCCTTTACACAATAATTACCCCCAACTCTCTATATGCTCTATGATTTTGTAATAAATTCTCTTTTGATACTCGCTTGACAACTTTAAATGCTACATATTGTACTTCTCTGCAAGTTTTTATGAGTTTGGATACTTGTGGTTATTATAGCAGCCTATTCTACTGAAGTGCAATGCCCTATAACCAGTCCACATTTGAAATTTTAAAATTCAATTTCAACAATAAAAATAATGATGGAACTCTAATTATTACATTTTAAATTATTCCTTTCTTTAATTATTATATGTAAACATAGTTCGTAGAAGTACGGATTTTCTAAAAATAGTTTTTATATTGTCACATGGAGTGAGTTACATGTGGAGCATGTAACAATTCAGTTCACATGGAATAAATCAAAACATGAAATAATTAGAATTTCGATGTCACATTATACATTTTGTGTCAATTTTTAATTTTAAAGTGAATTACTATGTGTTTAAATTGAATTCATATTGTAAAAATGTTGCTCCAGTTAAAATTCTTACTAGTAAAAGTTTCACTTCAGAATTTTGCTGAGCCTCTAAAGTGCCATTGCAAAAAATGCAAGCATCTTGTGTTCCCTTGCCAAATCCATTGTATTTGTGCAACATAATTGTGAGGGAATGCAAAATTATTGTGAGAGGGTGCAAAATAATTGCAAGGGAATGCAAAAATATTGCGAGGGAATGCAAAATAATTGTGAGAGGGTGCAAAATAATTGCAAGGGAATGCAAAAATATTGCAAGGGAATACAAAATAATTGCGAGGGAATGCAAAATAAATGCGAGGGAATGCAAAAATATTGCGAGGGGATGCAAAATAATTGGGAGGGAATGCAAAATAATTGTGAGAGAAGGCAAAATAATTGCGAGAGAATGCGTAATTATTGCAAGAGAACGCAAAAAAGGCTGTTACCTTTTTTGAAAGGCTCCATAGAAGTTTACCATTTAACATGTAGATATTTATACTTGTACTAGCGTTCAAACTGAATCCCGGATGTCAAAACCTTTGGACTACAAGCTAAAACTGCTTTCCATAACAAACTCTTAGACTGAACCCTGTCTGTGAGCATTTCTCTCTCAGGTCAGCACACTTCGACACCAACAGGTGGCGCAATGAGGGCAACCGTCCCCCTTCATCATCCGCGTTTGGAGGGGAAAAAATTAATATCGGAGTCTTTACCCCACCCACCCGACACGCCCCATGTGCCACCTCGCCCGCCCTGCCCATCCCTCAGGCTTTATTTTGATAGCTACACGTGGCAGGCGGGCGAAGCGGGGAGTGTTTGGTGGATGGTGCTGCTGCTGCATCCTCGCTGCTCCTCAGTGAAGCCAGAGCGCCGTTTGAGGAATCTGGTCACATGGACGGACCGCACTGAATAAAGGTTTCAGCGCCGAGAGGCTTCAGCAGCAGGTCTGGTGTGAGCGCAGGGACGGAGACAGGCTCTTCTGAACAACTTCAGCATCTTGTTTCCTGCTGTCCGAGATAAATCCTGACCGTCACCTGTTTGGGCTGTTTTTTTTTTTTAGCTTTCAACTTTTCTGCTTTCTTTTTGGCGCGAACGGCGCGTGCGTCACACAGGTGGCAGCTGTTAGCTTAACGTCTGATTAGCTGGTTCATCGCTGTTTTAGCTCAGGTAAGAACTCAGTTTTCTTCACTTTTATTCAGATTTCTCAACAGTTATACCTTCTCTGAATACAGCTGGACAAGCAGAGCGGACTGTCAGTGCGAATCTTCGTTTAAAACACGAATACAGTGTGAAAACTAAGTAAACCCTCTGTAAACTGCAAACACGCGAACGCTTGTTTGTGACTGTGGCTAAACCACGAGTGTTACATTAACCACACGGATGGAGCCAAAGTCATTTAAGCTGGACTTGTAGTTAAATTGTTACCTTCTGGCAATTGTAGCCCCTTCCTGAGTGCTCTTGTGGTCACATTAGCGTCCGGCTTGACGCGGTGGGCGGTAGGGGTGGGTAATATGACCATATTTTACCGTTATTGTGGTTTGAAATTAAACAAATGCAATTCGGTTTTCTGAGCATATCGTGGATATCGTCAGTACTTAAAGGGGAATGCCACCATTTTATCAAAATTCTTGAATGATTTAGTCCTAGAAACGTAAACAAGGCCATTCACAGTGGGATGATATGAAGGGGTTCGTTATAGAGAAAGTTACCCACTCAGATTTCTTTACAGTGGTAGTGATAGGAACCAGGGGTCGCCATGTGTACAGCAGAAACATAGCCACTATTTTGTTTACTATTCAAAAACGCCTGTGCTCTCAGACATGTCTTATGAGTTTTTGATGATGGTGGTGGTTAAATAGAGATGGTGATGGTGGTAAAATGGGTATAAATCATATAAAAATGAGTTTTATTTGGGGACTATTTTGCCTTATAACGCTCTGCATGAATCCATCCGCCATGAATGGGTTAAAAATAATGGGTTAAAATACATTCTAAGCCCAAATTTATCACAAAGCTGTTTTGTCTGGTCCAAGTTATTGTATCTCAGTAAAAGACTGAGAACTGAAATTGTGATGGATATTGTGTACCCTTAGTGAGCAGCTTTGCTGCTGCTGTCTATTCAAATCCCTCAGTAAACTGTAGCTGTCATTTAAATCCGTTATTCTTCATGTTAAAACTAAATTGGGGTGTGTTTTGCCTCAGGGGAAAAAAATGAAATATTTTCAGCTCAGTGATGTGGTAATGATTAAGATGGGCACAGACCTCATACTGAAAAAGCTGTGGCATTTTTACCCTCTTTTGCTGAAGCAGGACGTCCAGCCTGGCTACCCAAACACCACCACATCCCTGACTCAGAAAACCTAGGCAGAAAGGACCACATTTACTGCTGCCAGTCTGTTTGGGATCCTTCCAAAGGGGAGAAAATCTTTTCACAACCAGTGGAATGCTCTCGGTTTGGTTTCTTAATTGTAGCACACCAAAAATGTTGAACTTCCATTGCAAAAGTACGGTGACACTCTAGCTTAGTTGCTCAACATGGCCACAGAGCTGTTCTAGGTTCAGTTTTGAGGCTGGCTGTGGCTGAAAGGGGTCAAGTGATGACTGTGCAGTACTTTTAAATGGATTTGAAAAAGCTGGGCATGTTTGTCACTGCTGGTGCAAGGCAGTAAAGCCTGGCTCTCACACTGAACACCCCATAGACTAGAGTGGCATTACCCTTCTTTTGTCTGCTTTTCTCTCTGTGGCTTCTCTGTCACTCTGTGAGTGAGTGTGTGTGTGAGTGTGTGTTTGCGTGTGTGTTAAGGAAGAGTGATATGATGAAAATGCAACATCATGACACTTTGAAGACGTTTACACAATATATTTAATTTTTGTGAGGTTTATTATGAAGCTGAAATGGACAGAATTTGCCAGCAAAACAGTAGCGACATGTTAAAATGCTATGGTGAACTATGAGTATAAAGACCAGTAAATGTATGCAGTAAAAGTATGGGTGTAAGATTGTGTCAAAGTCATATCAATGCTTAAATATGGATTTAAGACTGAAAAAATATGACTTCATTATTGTGCACAAGAAATGCAGAATGATTAAGCTTGACTACTGTGCTAGAATATTTGCATCTTATTTATTTTATTGCCTTTAGCCCACTACAAAAAGTTAGACATTTCTCTATAATGCCACCCCCAGCTTACATTATTCTATAATGCTGACATCTGATTGGCTACTTGTTACTATGCAGTTTATGCAGTTACGGAGCACTAGTTGTTTTTGTCACACTCAGTCATACCTAGAAAAGTTGGTTGTGATGTGATTTATCACCAAAAAACAATAGCACATTATCATATTACACACCGTGTGTGTGTGTGTGTGTGTGTGTGTGTGTGTGTGTGTGTGTGTGTGTGTGTCTTGTATTGCTGTCCTAGATTGTTGTGAGAACCAAATGTCCTCAACATAGATGTGAGATTTTGTTCAAATGAGGACATGAAATATACTCAAAGGCCTACTGTCGTGTAATTCATCACAATAAATAATAACATATATTACCTACCCATAGTGTGTGTGTGTGTGTGTGTGTGTCCGTCCAGACAGGTCCAGAGTGCTGAGTGGGCAAGAGGTAGAGGATCCACAAACAGACCACTAGGTCATTGTACTGGCGCACAGCTTTATAATAATAGAGCCACGGAAAAGGAAAGAAAGCACTGGTGAGCTGCCTATTGCTGTGGTGGAGAAGTTTCATTGTTAGCACAAATTGCTTCCCTCTGGCCCTTAATAATAAACTTTTAGATCACTTTTTTGGTTCCACATCGAAAGATACTTTTATGCCTTGGTTTACACTGAGCCCAGTGGAAGAAGTTACTCTAGGCCTATAATATTTTTTCAAAGTGTGTTATTCTGCGCTGTAAAAACAGAAATTGTCAGGGAGGTACAACCCTTTTTCAAAAAAAGTTGGCACACTGTGCAAAATGTAAATAAAAACAGAATGCAGTGATGTGCAAATCATTTAAACTCTGTATTTAATAAAAAAAGTACAAAGACAATATATCAAACCCATGCGATGTGCACTAATACACCTCCATACCATCACAGATGCTGGCTTTTGAACTTCTCCACTTCACCTCAGCCCTTCTTAAATGAGCTGAGGCCCAGAGAAAGAGCCGGTGTTTCTGGATCCTGTTTATGTATGGTTTCTTCTTTGCATGGTAGAGTTTAAACTTGCATTTATGGATGAATCATGGAACTGTGTTTAAAGACAGTGGTTTCTGGAAGTGTTCCTGAGCCCATGCAGTGATTTCCACTACAGAATCGTGTCTGTTTTTTATGCAGTGCCATCTGAGGGCCTGGAGATCATGGCCATCCAGTGTTGGTTTTTTGGCCTTGTCCTTTGCATACAGAGATTTCTCTGGATTCTCTTAATCTTTTACTGACATTATATACCATCAATGATAAAATCCCAAAGTTGTTTACTGTGTTACGCAGAGAACTGTGTGTGTTTGTGTGTATGTTACGCCAGTTATTCTTGAATTGTTGTACTGTTTACCTATGCAGTCTTTCACTGAACCCTTCCCCATCTTTACTTCTGAAAGACTTTTTATACCCCATCATGTTACTGACCTGTTCCCAATGAACCTAATTAGTTGTGAGACATTTTTGAAAGGTGTTGCTGGCATCAAATTCAAGATGGATGCAAATTTTTTTTTACAAGCAAAATTCCTCAGTTCCTACATTTATGTTGTCTTTGTACTATTTTCAGTTAATTACTGCGTTTAAACAATTTACCCATCATTGCATTCTGTTTTATTTACATTTTGTTCAGTGTCCCAACTTTTTCAGAAATGAAGTTGAAATTAACGAAGCAGTCAGTTCATCGGATGACTTGAGCCCAAATATGAAGATTTTTCAATAGAAATTATCATCTCTTTTTATTGGACAGTCTTGACTTTGAGAAATCCTGCCTTGTATCCCCGAGCAAGTGAATTTTGGGAATGTTTAGTGTTTTATGAAGGCTTCATCAAGAACATTCCATTGGTTTTTGCTTTATTTTTGCAGTATTCTGGACTGTGTTGCACATGTTGAGGTGTCTGTTTGACAGGAAATGGCTCAGTGATATGATCTGATGAATCTTGACAAATGGGCGTTGCAAGGACTTATTGTGTCATACTCTTGTTGCCCTTCGCTCATCCTCTCCATCCTTGGCATGTAGCAGTGCTCCATTTTTGCTTTCGATGACTAACCTGGGCTGCTGGCTCTGTTTTTGTCACGCGCTAAAATGACTGGTTGGGTTTTTTTGGTCCCAACCACAGTGCGTGTGTGTGTGTGTGTGTGTGTGTGTGTGTGTGTGTGGTGTGTGTGTGTGTGTATATGTGTTGTCATGTCAGGGTGCAGCATGCAGTTGAACTGTCATGTCTCACTGTAGTTCCTGTGTAAAAGTAACTTTGTCTGTTTGAAACTGTACTGAGCCACAGCATAGAGCTCTTTGTATATATGTGTGTTGTGGAGGGGAGGGTTATGGGGTGTAATAGCACTGAATGGTGCAATGAAGATAATTATGCTGTGCATATGTCTCCACCACTGTGATCCCTTCACTGAAAGTTCTGCTGGTTGTCGATGCTGTAATTGAAGCCTCAGCATATGTACTTGTTTTTAGCTTTGTGGGAGGACCAGATGTCTTCATTATGAAAGGAAAACACAGCATTTTGACATGAGAATGTTGTTGTAAGGATAAACCACAAATGCTGCAAAAAAGGCCAAAAGATTGTCTTTTACTTACTGGGATTAATGTTGGGGTTAGACTTAACACTACTCAGTTAAAGTATTATGTAAGTCAGGGGAAGTACTCATAAACACAGTAATACGTGTGTGTGTGTGTGTGTGTGTGTGTGTGTGTGTTCGTGTGTGTGTGTGTGTGTGTGTTCGTGTTCGTGGCTGGAACAGTCTACCCAGACCCAAATCCTCTGACCGCTTCCCTTGCCTAAAAAGACGGAAAAGGCTTTAAGCAATGAGTCAGTCTAACTATCCAGCCAAGAGAAAAGCTATGTAGCGTGAAACAGTGTATACAGTTCCATGCCTACAGCTCACAGAATGGTCCAAGGACGACTCCACTTTGCTGTGCAGAGGCAAATGAAGCTTGCAGGAGGAGGATGTGGCTAGCGCTGCGCTGATTACTGAGTGTTCTCGGGGAGTTCATGCCATAAACCCTCACTACAGCATATGCTATTCAGTCTGCTTAACTGTTTCCTCCACTTTCAAACTATCTCTCTTCACAAACCACAACTGTGACTCTTCTCTGTCCATGGGTGTAGCCGTCTGTGTACTCAGTATGTTTTTAAGCAAGTCAACACATGGACACAGGAAGAGTAGCCTAATTGGTAGGTGTTCAATGATGTTATACTAGAACTAAAGAATATACATAATGTCACTGCCTTGATGAGACAGCATGGACCAATTTAAAATGGTCCAAAATTACTTTTTGTTACACTTGCATACATTAAAATAAAGTGTTTTTTATATTTTTTTCCTTTTCTATAAAGTTACCATTTCAGAGATACAAGATTTTATTATGACTGATGTATTGATTTGTGT
The DNA here is from genome assembly GCF_904425465.1 of Colossoma macropomum. Taxonomy (NCBI): domain Eukaryota; kingdom Metazoa; phylum Chordata; class Actinopteri; order Characiformes; family Serrasalmidae; genus Colossoma; species Colossoma macropomum. The sequence continues at coordinate 13,958,103 of NW_023494793.1, read as the reverse complement.
TTTTGAATGTGGTTGCAAAGCCAGTTTCTGTTCTGATGTTCTTGACTTCTGAGCCTCATAACATTCAAATTCGTCTCTATGACAGCAGAACAAACACTTTTGATGACTGAGGAATCACGTTGCGCAAGACACATCAAGTGATAAACAGTGAACATTGAACACTCCTCAGTTTCGATTAGTCGTGGAATTTATTTTTAATGATTCACTTGATGAGAATGAAAACACGTACCTTGCTTTTCTCACACTGAAGTCATCCTGTTTGTTGTCTGTTCTCTGACCAACACCCCATTTTTCAATGTCTTTTCATCCTTCCTCTCTGTTCTGTTTAGGTTTGATGTCTTTGTTGCTGAAGGGCAGGTTTGATATCTGGTGAATCAGTGCTGGTGAATAGAAGCAGAATGTGAGGAATGTTCTTCAAGGCCATTAACAGAAATAGAGAGATGTGTTGCCATGGCGTTACCACGACAATTCTACAGTGTTACCACAGAATCCTCTCTGTTCGTAGGGTGTGTGTTCAGCAGCTATGATTGCCTAAAGCCATCATTTCAGGGAGTGGATCATGGAGGCAAGATATTAGTATGGGTGTGTATGAAGTTTGATCATGAGTATGCAGGTCTCATCTGCAGCAACAGTTGCTAATGGTTGAGGTTATGAAACACAATGAGAGATTATAGTGCACACCGTTGACTTTTGTCAAGTTTAGAGTGTCGTTAGTAGGGGTCAGCCAGTATGTTTTTTTTCAGGGCTGACCGATACTGATTGCTAGTAATCAGGGAAGCTGATAACAAAATTTCGGTTTATTTACCATAATTTTGATGTAAATTTTCACATTACAAACAAGAATGAATTCACTCTTACTCACAAGTTACATTAAAGGAATATCAGAACATTATAAAGTGTTTTGAGCATTTGATGGTATAGGTTTTTTTAGGTTTTAACATTTGTAAGAAAAAAAAATCTAATTGTTTATAAAAAGTAGATGTGTAGCATGAGTCACTGACGGTGTTGAAAGGGCACACATCAGGAGTAGAGCTTGTCTTTTCAGTAAATGGATGCAAGCGAAAAGCCTAGATACAGACTAAAACTGTATAAAGCCTACACTAACTGAGTACATAGAACTGTAAATGTAACCCCAGTAAAAATATTACTTTAAGCATCTGAGCAATAATGCCTTAAAAATTGCCCCTATTTTGTAAAAAAACAACAACAGCGAGGGCATATGAATGTTAACATGTTTATTTATATTTCATGCGATTTATTTCATGCGATAAGAAGCAGTAGATGGACGTGTTGAATGTTTCAGGTGTATTCAGCGCTGCATGGTTCGATGGAAGTGGCCCGTTTAGTGTAAGCAGAGCAGTGGATTCTTTGGAAGTAACAAACTGCAGCTGTCTGTACTTTTAATGAGCAAAAATAGAAATTAAAATGACCAGATTTTGTGTATAACCGATTTATTGAAAGTAAAATAGTTTTTAGTTTTACAAATAGTTCACTGTTTTCTGGATGCTTGTCTGCATAGTTAGCTGCTCAATGAAGCTCCGCTATAGGCTCACATATTCCAAACACATTCAGATTACTACAGAAGCAGTATGGATTCACACACTGTTTCTGCTCCCATACGTGTGTTTTTTGCAGTTGATTTATTTATTTGATTTATGTATTTACTGTAGTCTATAGAGTAGTTTGGTATTCACTGTAGAGATTCCCGGTATTGAGGGCATTACTGCATCTTCCGTCTCATCACCATTGTGCCCTTGTAAGGTCTGCCTTTTTGCACGACAATGAAGTGTAATCTCTGGAGATCTGGTCAAATCACACACTTCCACTTTCTACTGTGTATTGTGTTCTAAAGTATACTTAAAAAAATTATTCACTATAATGTGATCTTGTAGGTGTGGTAGTTTTAGAGTAGCTCTTGTGCTATACTAGTGATGTAAGGAGGCTACTCTTATATGGTGGTAAAAACTTGTGATTTTGTTGCAATAAAGAATCTACTGTTGTGGTGTTTCACTTTTGTAAAATTGTTTTAATTAGACAAGAAAGACATTTAAACATGAAAAAAGAGCTGATACTCCTACCTGAAGTGGTTATGTGATGGAGCTGCATTGCAGGGAGTGTGGATTGGACACATGGCGGTGCTCTGATAACGGTCAGTAGCTTCTGTGGCCATGCAGAAAGTGATGAAGGTTGTAGCGCAAGGCGATGTGCATGTCTTGAATACATTTATGATGCATTCTAAGCTAGACCAACTGTAATTTAGTTGTTAAAATTTTCTGTGTATTACCAATAACTGTTTTATGTAAAGGGCTTTGCTGATAATGTATTTTAGGCTACAATTTTTGTAACTCAAAAAAGGGAATATAGGGAAATGAATACCAATGTAACACAATCAAAGTCCTCATATAGTAGGTTGCACCAGTCAAATTTGTGAAACATTGGTCAACAATCAAGGGCTCAGAGAAGAGGTCAGTAATGGCTTTTGAACCATACTCTTTTGTACTGTTCTTCTGAAGCCTCTAAGCAGAGGTAGAAGAAGGAATATAGAAGAAAAGAGGCAATGCAAACACTTGCATGCAAGCTTAGCCAGCCATTTCAGACCTACTGGAGAACTGTTCTGTTCGAGTGTATGTTTTCCAGGCATATTTTTAGTGGTCCATCTGCAGTTGTAATCATGCCTTTCTCTCCTGTGTTGCTGTAGTGGAACTCTCATTACACGCAGCCTCTGGGAAGTGGTTTAATATGAGCCTGAGTTTTATTTTTACAATGAGACATCTCCATTTACCCAGACTGAATGTCCTTTGACACCCCATAATATCTCTGTCATAATATCCTGACAGAACTCTAAAACAAACCTCTGGGTATGTCTGTGTGTGAACAGATCTCCCTGCATTTATCTTGACTGATTTTCTCTGACTTGTTTTAGCAAGTTGCACAGGTGTCTGTTTTGCCTTTGAAGGACTTCAGGGCTTTGCGTTTGAAGTACTGAGGTGTTGCGCTGAGGGCCCAGTGGTTTTTTTTGAGTGATTGTTTCTTTTCTGCAGGGTTTTTTTTTTCCTGAATGTAGAATTCAGTCACCTTTCTCAAGATGTGTTGATATGGCAAGACCCTATTGCACCGTGCACTCAGGGACTGTATAAAAAGCCTGCTGTCACGCTCAGTTAAATGTTGTTGGTGTTTGCAGTGGTGGTGTGGCTGTAAATAGTAATCAGCACTGTGAAGACGTGCAAGAGAGTGAATCTGGGTGGCTGTGAGAAACAGGTAAATCTTGTGTTCACTTGCGTCCAAGTATGTCTTAACATTTAATGTCGTTTTCCAAAGCACTTCCTATCAGTGTTTTATTTTAATTGTTGTGAATGTGGCTACAAAGATAACTTCTTTATGAACGAGTTTGTGAGGCTGAAGAAGAGAACAGATGAGGGTAGGCTACTTAGATTATCATTAGTCTTACGGGCCGTTAGAAAGATTTATCATTAGTACTATTAAGAAGTAGCATTGAATTATACCCCTATCCAACCACCTGACTGCTAGATACCAACTTTGCCTCTTTTTAAACTGGGAAAGCCCTGCTGTGGACCATGAAAGTGAGTATATGAAGACCCTTTAGCCACATTAGGCCATGATCTTACCACCTCATTCAAGGGCGAGAACTCTTTGATCGTTCCGTCTGAAGATGCAGGAAGTCTTGGTGTGATTCTGGATGGCCAGTTATCATTCTCAGCTCATATTATGAACCTGACTTGGTCATGGATGTTTCTCCTGTACAACATCCAGAGGATTCAACCCTTTCTCACTCAAGAGGCCACCCAGGTGCTAGTCCAGTCTCTCGTCGTCTCAAGGCTTGACTACTGCGAGTCGCCCTTGGCTGGTCTTCCTATGCAACTCATCCAGAATCCAGCAGCACGGCTCGTCTTTAATCTTCCCAAGTTCAGTCATGGCACTCCACTGCTGCGCTCCCTTTACTGGCTTCCTGTAGCTGCATGCATCAGATTTAAAACCCTAAAGTCTAGAAAGCCAAAAACAGCAATGGTCAAAACTTGAGCTGTACCTCGAGCCCTTTGAGCTTCAAGTACAGCTCGGCTTGACCCGCCATGCTTCAAGTACAGCTCGGCTTGACCCGCCATGCTTCAAGACGCATGGAGGACAAGCATCAAAACTTTTCTCTGTCCTGGCACCCAGGTGGTGGAACGAACTCCCACTGGCTGTCCGAACAGCAGACTCTCTCGCGGTCTTCAAACGCAGACTGAAGACACATCTCTTTATACAGAACTTAAGTGAGCACTGAGTTAAGTATTTATTGAAATGTATTGCAATGTGAGGTGTTTTAATTCTGTTCCTTTTTCTCTAGATATCAACATGGGCTTTTGTTTCTAGCAATATCGGAGCTCAGGACTCTCTCTAACCTGTTTGTTACTACCAAAGATACTTTCTCTGAGTAGACAACAGAGCACTTTTGTAAGTTGCTCTGGATAAAAGTGTCTGCTAAATGCTGTAAATGTAGATGTCTTGTTTTTGTAGCAGAGGAAGGTGTAGAAGTTACATTCTTGAGGAAGGACTCACTTGGCTTGTGTCTGTGAAGCAAAGGTTCATTTTAGTACATCTGAACATTCTAGACCCGCTTGTCTTGCATATACAGTCGCACTTCTTCCTCTATGACATTACCATCTTTCTCTTCAGTGTTTACCGTAATGGCAGTGTTGACTCAGGTTCTCTAGCCAAGGGGCATTAAGGAATGTGGACTTAGGCCAGTGCTGGCTAGTGATACCAAACATTTTTACTGGCCATCTGTCACAAACGCTCCCTAACTTCTTGCTAATAGCCTAAACATAAGGTGTGTATGAAGTAATGTTAAGTGTGGATCCCCAAAAATGGCGATGGAGCTAAGCTGCTGCATAGATTGTTTATCAGACCTACCTTTAGAGCATCTCTGAACAAAACAAACCATGGTGACTGGTCAAGCATACCATTGCCAGTTTCAGGTTTCGCACACTCTTTGACTTTTTTACTGAAATCCTCTGACCTTCTCAAGTTCGACAGCTTAGAGTAAATGCTAATATGCTCTACAAACAGCGCTCCTAAATGTCTTTGCCTCTTTCAGTCTTGCACATTTTCACAGATTTGTAAGGGGTTGAGTCTGAAGAGTTTGAGGTTCATCAAGTTAATTCGCCTTTTATCTTCCAAACACTGACAATCGCCAATCTCTTATTTATTCCGAATGGTGCTTCAAATGCTGCTGGACTCCTTCTGAGCAAACTGGAGTAGTTCTGTCTCAAATTATGTGCTTTTAGGCGTTGTCTGGAAGCTCGATCTCTTTGATGGTTTTGACTCACATTTCTATGACTGGCACACTCTGTTCTCCACCGCTGACTCACTCCATTCCGTGCCACCCCTTCATCAAATCTTCCCCCTTTAACCTTTGAACTGGAAATGATTACTGCTAATGTTGCGTACACAGTAGCTGATTTGACGCTGGAGTATTTGGGTGTATCCATTGCATTAGACTTAACTGAGGCATTTGTGTGTTATTTTAATACATACAAATGTGGTTGCAGATACACCCTTTTGTAAACATTCAAAGTATTTTCCCACCTTGTCAGCATTCACTAAGGTGAGGTCAGGAGGGAGAGGTAAGAAATGTGAACACTGTGGACATAATTTGACCAGTCTGAACCAGTATTTCCAGTCACGGTGAAAGCACTAAGGTGTAAGCTTTTGTTGTTTTGGTGTTAGGTGGGATCTGGTAGATTATGCAAGCAATTCACCAAGTGATGGCATGTGAAGTGTAATTATATCTTAATTGTTTCATGAATTCCACTGGTATGCTTGTTAGAAAACAACTATGTACGCTGGAGCCGAGTAATTGGGCTCTTGTCTATAATTTGCGTGCAGTTTTTAATTCAGCGTATTCATCGGCTTAAAGTATAACAGTTTTAAGTCCTTTCATAACCAGGGCTAGTGTTTTTGTTTTGATGTGTCACAGTACACACAGCCCTTAAACATATGTTATCTGATTACAGTTTGGCCTGTTTTCCAGGCGCAGCTCTTCATGAGTTTCCTTTCTCTCACCCTCGAGTCACTGAAGCGGATGAAACCCAAACAGCTGGCCTTTGGACAAAGGCAGACGTCTAAACATGGAAAAAGTCTAGACTCTACTAAACCTTTCATTTATTTGTGCGGCGCAAATACTTTTGCGCTCTCAGTCGGCAACAGCAGTTTCTATTTTCACCTCTCTTCTCCTCTGCTTTGCTTCTCTGGATGCTGAGTTAAATGTTTCCAGTCAAGCTACAGTAGCAAATAACAGGAATGTGGACACCTATGGTAGCTCAGTAATTCCACAAGGGTTATGTGAGTGGAGTATGCACTGACACTACTTTCCAAGCTATAACACTGTGTAATGGTCTGTCTAGTGCTATGCTAGTGACTGCGTTGACTGGGTAAAGTAAGCCTCAGCATTTTGAAATCCTCCAGAATTTTCAGCCTCTCTGTCTGCCACATCTATAGCAAAAGGTTGAGTACCAGACAGTTTTGCTGTGTTTATCTCTGCTTAGTAAAAGAACAGAAAAAATGTTGACTCTGAATACACTACAGTACATGCCAGTGGGCCAGGTATTGAAGCGTCAGCCCGTTGTCTTTTATTTTAAGTGCGTTGTAAGTCAAAGGTTTTCTGTTCTTTTGCTAACTACCCTGAAATACAGGGAAGTTGTCTACGGTAATATATTGTATGGTAGTGCAGCACAATGATATTGGAATCACATCAGTATTGGCAGATAATTGCTTAAAAAAGTCTAGGGCCCAATCTCATTTCTTCTTTTTACCCCTACCCCTTGTTTTCAAGTGTCACCCTCACCCTTGGAACTGAGTTAGTGGTTGAAATCTTCCTATGAAAGGGGACAACCCTCAAATAAGAAAAAAAACTAAAACAAAAACCTTGTTTCATTAACAGGCTACTAACAGAGCATTAGCATGCTTTTTAGCGATTATTTTATTTATTTTTTTTTTTATTAATTTATTTTATTTTTTTATGCTTGTTATGAAGAAAACAACCATAATACATTGAAACGACATTTAACTAAGATAATACAATGGTTATCGTCATTTTTAACACAGAAAATTCACATTTGTGGGTTTCTTTGGTCGCTCATGCAGCCATCTTGCTGGTTTTTAACACTCTGTTTGGAGTGAGCCTCTGGAAAACCTCCGTTTGGAGGGCCATGTAGCCCTAACACTTCGCCCTATCCCTCTATCTCAACAAAAATCAGGACACCCTACCCCTATACGTGAATGCACAAAACAGAGGGCTAAAGGCCAAGTGGTAGGGACAAGGAGTGAAATGGGATTGGGGCTTGATTTGATTGATAAAATAAAGTAATCTGTTATTAGTCCCACAACAGGGAAATTCAGTGATATTTCAAACAAATTCTCTTGTAATGAAAATCTCTTTCGGACTGAAGAATTTTCTTAGCCTTCAGTGAGCTAACTCTTGGTAGTGGAGGAACGTGTGTGTGTTTATTTGCTGTTGATTTTGTGTTCTTGTGTGTCTACTGTTGAAATTATAAAGTGAGCTTGTTGATATTGATGTCATCGTCTCAGTTTCTGCATCAACCCACAATTCTCACATCGGTGCATCCCTGTATGATACGTACAGCAGTTGGAGATTATGTTGGAGATGCTGGAGTGTTTCTTTAACAGCAGAACATAGGCGGGTGAAATCAGATTTATGCCTAGTTGATGAGGATGGGAATTGAGTCCCCACTAAGATGTTGAGACTAATTGAGGTTGTGAGCAGAAATACGACTGGCTCCTTCCCCTGTGATTATGGCAAGCTGAATAACAATGTGGATCAACTAGAGTCTCTTGAGACCACAATGATTAAAAGGCCCTAACGAGGGAAAGGCTTGTTAAGTCCCACTAATTGTCCGAGAGCGCTAATGATGGGGCGGGCATGCTTTCTCCAGCCCAAGTGCTCAAGGAATGTAACGATGACACTGCCTGAACTGGGTCACAGTGGGTAGGAGTCCATTTTTTGTGTGTGTGTGTGTGTGTGTGTGTGTGTGTGTGTGTCTTTTGGTGTTTTAATGTAGATTCCTTTTCCTTCTTACACTTTCTCACACACTAACTGCATCTCAAAGTCTTTGTCTTTTCCCGTTTGATGCTTTTCTTGGCCTGAAATAAAATCCAGGACAGTATGACACAGACAGTGATCTGATGCTAATGTGTCTGTATCCCAGGATTCCTTAAATTCTTCCCATTATTAGTCATCTAGTTATATAATGAGCCTATAAACCATCTGGTCATTTTAGTGCGGAGTGTTTGAGCTGTATTGTGAGCTGACATTGTCCCAGACTGCAATAACAGTAACAGTTCTGTCATCTCATGCCATTGTTTGTGTGCGTCATTTCCAAATTCTGAAGAATTAGAAGAAAAGGTCTGTATTTTTTCATGTTTTTCATTAACATTCTTGACTTAAATTGACTGAAAATCAAATATATCGTATAACTATTAGATAGGTTCAGGCAATCTGCATTGCTTCGCTGCACCTTCTAGATTTCAGCATGCCTGCATGACTTGAATTACAATTGGGAGTCAATCTGTTTCCATCATGTCAACACACTCCCATTCTTCCACTGTGTAAACATCTTGGCACACAGTTTGAGACATGGTCTTATTCCACATTCATAGAACATTCTTGGCAGGTAAACATTGTAAACCAGTGAAAACTTTGTGTACCTGTTTTTAGTTGGTTTTGAATATTTCAGAGACAAGAAGCCAGGAACAAGTATGGTGTAAAAATAAAAATGTTGAAAATGCCTTGCATTACAATAATACAGCCTATATATTCAAGACATACTTGATGTATGTATCAGAATGTAGCTTTTTTTGTTAACTGATAAGCAATGACAGCCCTCATGAGTTGCATGTTGACAGTTTATTTTGTAAGCTAGATATATCACAGCCTTTGAAGACAGTTAAGCTCACTGAACATGTGTTATCATTGTTTGCATATTGATTTAGTTTGTTGTGTCATTGTTTCTTATGATAGTTCCATGACTGTTTGGTCCACCTCTGAATATTATTTGTCTGGAACAAAGCCTACAGTCTCTCAAATGCATTGCTCTGTTCCCCAAATTTACTTGGGTCTATATGCTTGTGCCCAGGTCAGTGGATAAAGGAGCAGGGAACTAAATCTGGATGGAAAAATGTGAGCAAAACTGTCTTTGAAGCTAGTTTGAAGGTAACAGATTGAATATGCGCCTCTAGCAGTTGACCTTTTTGTCAGTTTAACTCCAGCTGTAAGTTTGGCTTTAGAGTTTTATAGATTAGTTGACGCTCATTGTTAAGACACAAACACTGATTGTTGGGTTGTCAGCGGTGGCTTGACCCTGGCCCACTTTGGACCCTGCGTTTCTAAATCCAGTCCAGGCATGTTTTTGCTTTTGGCTATATACTTTGTGCGGTCAGACTAGACTGCTCAGTCTGTCCTCTGCAGATTCTGCTAGGTTGAAATATGTCAGTTCAGGGGTTTCAGTAGTATCCTTTGGTGGAGAAAAACAGTAGTGAATGTGTTGTATTAGATTAGGGCTGTTCCAGAGAATTATTTGCAAGGGAATTGAATGTACTGGCTTTGGTACATTGTTTTCGACACTGAACTATGACTTACTTGTGCTACTGAAATGTTTCTGTATTTATTTTTATAATTTCCCTGCCTCATGACTGGTTGAGCAGTGATGTTTTGCTTTCACAGTAAATACTTTAAATGGATTGTGGTGGACGTGTTGGACATGCATAGTGGAATGATACAGAAAACGTGGCAAAGCTCTACATTTTCATATTGGACACATTCTCAATGCGACTCCAACCCATCTGCTTTTTAAAAGTTGGCTCTTGAACTTTGTTTGAATAAGGTTTGAGTTGTATCAATATCAGTTGAAATTTAAGCAAAAAGCCATATTCTAATCTGATTTTAGCAAGAGACTCTTCAAGTAATTAATGTCAGGAGGTTGAACTGGGGCTTAATGTGACTAGCTTGGTTTCAGGCCACAGCTCTTAAGCTTGGTTGGCTACAATATGTAAAGCTTTTAAACAGCGCTTCCCAAACCACAATTCAGTCGTACCAATTTACCATGTCTATAGTTCAACAAATAGGCTGTATAAAGTATATATTGTATTTAGTGACCCATATGACAAGAATAAAGGTATTAAAAAGTTAGAAATGATCAGGAGCAGCTTATTATGGATTATAAAAGGGATCAAAACATATTGCCATATTGCAAAATTCTGGTTTGTTTACTAGCATGAATGTATAGTATGCAAAGCATCTGTGTTTGCATTCATTAGTCCAGAACTGGAGCTTTATTCTCTTTGGTTTTTGTCCAGGACAGGACTCTGGACTCCGGTAAGGGCAGAGGCGGCGGGGTATGTGTTATGGTGAACTCTCGATGGGGAACAGATGTAGCAGTTCTAGCCAGTCGCTGCTCTCCAGACATTGAACTCATAACAGTCAAAGTTCGTCCCTTTTTTTTGCCCAGGGACTTCAGCTCAGTCATTCTCAGTACAGTCTACATCCCACCTCAGGCAGATAAGTCACGTGCTTTGGAGGTTTTGTACGAGACCATTAATGGACTTGAGAACGTTCACCCTGAGGCTGTTTTTATTGTGGTTGGGGATTTTAACAGGGCAAACTTGAAGAAAGTCCTGCCCAAATACTACCAGCACATTAAATTTCCCACCCGAGGAGAACAGACTCTTGACCACTGCTACACTGCAATCAAGGACAGTTACAAACCCCTCCCCCACCCTACGTTCGGCAAAGCTGATCACACCTCTATTCATCTCCTGCCTGCATACAAACAAAGACTTAAACAGGCAAAACCAGTTCTCAGATCAGTCTGTCAATGGAGTGATGAGGCCATCTTCACACTTCAGGACTGCTTTGAATCCACAGACTGGAAGATGTTCCGTGACGCGGCTGGCACAGACATCAATGAATACACTGACTCCATCACAAGCTACATCAATAAATGCACTGAAGACATTGTACCAAAAATCAATGTCAGAACATTTCCCAACCAGAAATCCTGGATCAATGCTGAGGTTCGAGCCAAACTAAGAGCTCGGGCTGCTGCCTACAACTCTGGTGACCCGGCTAGCTACAAGAAGGCCAGATATGACCTCCAGAGGACCATCAGGCTGGCCAAAAGGAGCTATAGGGACAGAGTGGAATCCAACTATCTTGGCTCTGATCTCAGACGTATGTGGAGTGGCCTGCGCACCATCACTGACTACAAAGAAGGTGTGATCTGTGATAGCAGCTCTTCCTCCTCACTTGCAGATGAACTTAATGCTCATTATGCTCGTTTTGAGGCAACTAACACCTCACCTGCTGAGAAACTCCCAGTAGATGAGGAGAGCTGCGCTCTAGCCATTCCCCTGTCTGAGGTGGTGAGATCCTTCAGGGCAGTTAACCCACGCAAGGCACCCGGTCCCGATGGCGTCCACAGCCGTGTACTTAAAGCATGTGCCAACCAGCTGGCTGAGGTTTTCACTGACGTCTTTAACCTCTCCTGAAGACTGTCAGTGATTCCCAAGTGCTTTAAGCAAACCACAATTGTTCCGGTCCCCAAGAAATCGTCTGTCACCTGCCTGAATGACTACCGCCCTGTTGCACTGACATCAACAGTTATGAAGTGCTTCGAGCAGCTGGTCAAAGCTCACATCTGTTTAACACTTCCAGCCACCATGAACCCTCACCAATTTGCATACCGCTCCAACAGATCCACAGATGACGCCATTGCACTAACAGTACACACTGCTCTCACACACTTGGACAGAAAGAATACATATGTAAGAATGCTGTTCATAGATTACAGCTCAGCATTCAACACAATCATCCCTGCCAAACTCATTCCTAAGCTCACAGACTTGGGTTTGAACTCTCATCTGTGCAACTGGATACTGGACTTCTTGACGAGCAGACCTCAGGTGGTGAAAGTTGGGAACAACTTCTCTTCCACACTGACTCTGAGCACAGGGGCTCCCCAGGGATGTGTGCTCAGCCCCCTCCTGTACTCCCTGTATACACATGACTGTGTAGCCAAACACACGTCTAACATCATCTTCAAGTTTGCTGATGACACCACCATCCTAGGCCTCATCACTGATGGAGATGAAACAGCCTACAGAGACGAGGTCAGCGCTCTGTCAGAGTGGTGTCATGACAGCAATCTCTGTCTCAACATCAGCAAAACAAAGGAGATGATTGTGGACTACAGGAAGCGGCAGAGGGGTGGTCACTCTCCCCTGTTCATCAATGGAGCCGAAGTGGAGAGAGTCAGCAGTGTGAAGTTCCTCGGCGTACACCTCACTGATGACCTCACCTGGTCCCTCCACACCAACACTATCGTAAGATTTGCCCGTCAGCGTCTCTTCTTTCTGCGCAGGCTCAGGAAGTTTGGTCTGCCTCCTCAGATCCTCACCAACTTCTACAGATGCACCATAGAGAGCATCCTCACAGGCTGCATCACTGTCTGGTACAGCAGCTGCACTGCCTGTGACCGCAAGGCCCTTAAAGGAGTGGTGAGGACAGCAGAAGCCATCATAGGCAACAGACTACCAGCCTTAGAGGATGTCTACCAGTCCCGCTGCCTCAGGAAGACCAAAAAAGATCCGGTCAGACAGCAGCCACCCAGCACACAGCCTGTTCACCATCCTACCATCAGGCAGGAGATTTCGTAGCATACAGGCTAGGACAACCCGGTTAATGAACAGTTTCTACCCACAGGCTGTCAGGCTTCTGAACAAGCTGTGAAGCTGTGGGTCCTTCACTAAATACCATTTCACTCAGTCTTTTGTCAGTATTATTATTACATCATGTCATCTCTGTTATGGACAATAACACCTTAACACTAAGCCACTTTAAGAACAATAACAGTCACTTAGTCACTTTAAAATGTATATTGTCTGTATATTTGTGTACATTTCTCTATATTTGTGTATATTTTTATCTGTATTTTCTCTATATTTTGTGTATATTTAATATATTTCAGTTAGTTTTTCTTGTAATTTTATTTTTACTTGTTTACTTTCTGTAGAGTGTTTGTCCGAGCCTCACCACAAGCATTTCAATGCATAAATGTCCTGACATGTTGTGCATATGACAAATAAACTTGAAACTTGAACTTGAAACTAAGTAAGCTGTTCTGGTACATGCTTCATGCTAAACGCATGCTAGGGGCTGTAGTATCTGTATCCCGCCTTCTCTCCACTGACCACAGCCATGCATCACTCAGGAGCCAGTGCTGTCAGTGTCTCCTCAGCACAACATGTGCTAGTGATAATCAGTTGTACTGCAGCCCTCATATAAATTGAGTTCAGTGTGACTGGAGCTAGTAGGGCACTGTTGTGGCATGAACCAGACCACCCCTGGTAAAGAGTGGTGAGAGGCTAACTGCTTTTCCTCTGGTTAGGTTTGGTGTGGCTTTTTCAAGCTGGGAGGTTGTCTCGGTGATGAGCAGCATTATGACCCATAAAAAATCAGCAAGGTCACACGTTACTGAGTTATTGACGAAAGCTCCCCTAACTGACACATCTATATTGCCAATTTTTTTAAATGTATTTATTGTATTTATTTTTTTGTAGCAACTGTTGTCAGTTTGGATGAAAAAATCCTATTCAACTTTAAGAGAAATTGTACTCTGCAATTTTAAGCATGTTATTCATTTGAAGTGATACTTTTTTGTATGCATGTGAAAGTTCACACACTTAGGGTGGTAATGGGCTGAAGGTTTTTATTTAGTTTTTTTTTGTGTGATCAAGTTTACAGTAGCATGGTGGCAAATTTGTTGTACTTTCCAGCCCGACTAGTTTCAGTTGGCTACAACAGTATAGTCCAGCTTAGTATTGTCACATTGTAAACTGGAAACTCAACATTATGTAATGGCTCTAAACAAAGCACTACAGTGTCTCATTACTTTCAGTGGGATTTTTGACAACATTCTGTGAAGCTTGTTAAACCTCTCTACAGCTGCTATGAAGGAATGCATTTGTAGGTGGAGCATAGATAGGTAAATTTGGCTTGGTCATTTGGCCTCGTGTTAAAGGGGAACTCCACCACTTTCAAAAAATCTGCATAATCTAATGGTTAAGATGTAAACAAAGTCATTCAGGGTAGTTTGGTGCAAACACTTAATTCTTGAGAAACTAGGAACCAGACATCTGAAAAGCCTCTAAAAGCTACATCACAAAGTTATTACATTTAAATAGTTATGAATACTCAGCTTGATGTCTGAGACATTGATTTAGAGTAGTTTTGAGATGTTTTGGCCTAAAATGTAGGTATTTTAATCATTTTATGCTAATCTGTTTATGGTGGAGGGATACATTAAGGGTATTCTAAGCCAGTCCCTAAAGATTTTTTTTTCCTGGATTCACCACTATTTTACCATCATCAACATTACATATAAAAACCTCAGTAGACTTGTGTATGTTGGTGGTTTTAGATATTAAATAAAATTGTTATATTTGTGTTGTAGACATTGTGACCCCTGGTGCCCATCACCACCACTGTAAATGAATGACTGTGTACATTTCAACTACTGAATTATGCAGACACTTAGAAAAAATGGTGGAATTCTCTTTTAACTGGCACCAGCTCTATGGGTGAGGGCAAAACTCAACATTTGAAGGAAGTAAGGTGAAAGGTGATGTGAGATTTCTGTCGTCTTTGTTTCACATTCATAATAGTGTGTTTTTTCCCTTCTTTCTAAATTGACCTTTTGAACATGCATGCACTGTGGGTTAATAAGCTCCCTGGTATTGTCAGTAATGTGTGTTTTTGCTTTGGAATTCCTTTGAAACCTGTTAGATGTGGTCAGTGTATGTCAGCATATTTGAGCCACAGTCATGTGAAAGTGGATAGAAGCTGCTGACAGAACAGGTAATAGGCGTTTGTGCTTGTTCAGCTGTGAATGAATCTGAGAGGTAGAACCTCTGTGAAATGGATCCATGACAGCTCAGGATAATGTTAACTAGAGCCTGACAAGTGTCTCTCTCCCTCTCTCACTTTCTCCTGCAGGGCTCCTGAAGGCATTGGACAGCAGCTTGTGGTCACGTGATGGCTTTCCCTGTGAACCTGATTGGCCCATCTCCCTGGGGCTTCAGAATATCTGGTGGGCGGGACTTCAAGAAGGCCATAACAGTTTCCAAGGTAATGTTTTCACATCTTAATCCCAAGTACAGGTCCAGGTTAACCGTTAGCAACTTGTTTCTGTCCTAGCAAATGAAACAATGTAGCTCAGACCTTGTGTTACCTTTTGTCTTTTGTTTTTTTGCTCCATTTCCTATTCTTTTTTCAATGGCCACTGTGACCAGAGCTATCACTGGCTAGCTGGAGAGGAAGCTGCCTGATTACAGAAAGGGGAAAATATCTTTCTAATGGTCGAGCCATTGTTTTCGTTTTTTACAAGATATATTTTTCTAAGTCTCTCTTGGAAAAAGAAAAAGACCAGGAAGTGGAAGTCTCCATGTAGAACAGGAGGACGTGACTAAAGAGCTCTCCATAAACAGGCAGTGGTATGAGAGTAGAGAAAAGGGGAGAGTGTGTCTTTTACAGGCAGCATGGCTCTAAGTGAGGATATCCTGGCTGTACCACATAACAGTTAGCTGTACTGTTAGGAGTAGACACTAACAAACAATGTGTACTGGAAAAATACCATTATATTACAAGTTGGCATGTCAGAAGCTGATGTAACAGGACTGACACCCTGAACATGTTTGTTCTGAACATTGTGTACTTTGGTGTTTGTTGCTAAAGCAACATGAAGACAAAAATATTTAACTGTAAGACTTTTGAGATTTAGTAGTAAAAAGCTTAACAACTGCCTGAAGAGTAAAGAAGTTACAGCACGCTACAAACGCAATGTTGCAAACTATATAACAAATAACAAATATTAGTGCCAGCATTAGCAGACAAGGTCGCCATACTGGCAGCAGGACTACTTCCCTAAAGTTAAATAACTGTGACTTTAATGTTGGTCCATATTTGTGTGTTATGTACAAAAACTACAATGTTTGTACTGGCTGGATTTATAAATGTCATTAGCATAATCCAAGCTAGGAAGGCATTTGAGGCTTTTTCTGGCTATGAGCGGTTAATGACAGAGATGCTTGAGTCTTGAGTTTCGTTAAAGGGCATGAATTACTGGGCAGGATAAGTACATGTGTTGGACAGTGGACTATATTTGATTGAAGTGTTATTGGAAGTGAGTTCACCTAAGCATGCACTGGCACTTAGTTTCAAAAGTTGGCAATAGAAACAGCAGATGCCCTTTTTCCCTCCTGAGGTCTGGAGTCCTGTTAGCCAAGCCTTAATGTATTTGGGATCATTTTAAAGGCTCAATCCCATTTCCTATTTTTACCCCTACCCCTTGTTTTTGAGTGTCACCTTGTTTAAATCTCCTCTGAAATGGGACCCTCAAATTAAAAAGAATATTACTGCTTTAACAGGCTACTAGCGCTGCTCTGTAGGTGACCCTGCCAGTCTGCAGTGATAACAGAGGAGGGTGAAGTTCAGCAATCTCACTGCTGGGCTTTAGTTACATTTAGGGCATCATATGCCTTTGAAGAGGGGGATGTGATAATTATTTATTACTGCCCACCCCTAATTCTTCAGTGATATGAAGCTGAAGTCAGCTATTTGCCAGCTTTGCGTTCAAATTTTCCCATTCCACATTAAATGGAGCGGCACTTATATTCTGGTGCTTCAGGTGTCAGAACTGCTCAGCTATTAAAGTGGAACGGGAAATTTAGCTAGCTAGTTACTGAGACATCAGCATACTGGTAGCGCGATTTTTTTTTTTGCTTGTTTTAAAGAAAAGAACCATAGTACACTGAAGCGACATTAAACTCAAGTCAAGTCAAGAGGCTTTTGTCATTCCATCCATGTACAAGTACACAGTGGAGTGAAATTACGTTCCTCTAGGAACAGGGTGCAACATGGAACAAAAGAGTACAAAGTGCAAATGTGCAGACATAAGTGTGCAAACAAAAAATTAAACTAGAAACAATGCAATAAATATGATAAAGACATTAGATACAATAAACAGACAGGACAGTGCAGCACCGACACAGCACTCATTTCTGGACATGAGGTAGTGGAATAAGGTGCAGAGATATTTAACATGCTGTGATCTGTGAGTTTACGCAGTCAGATAACATACATAAACACAGCAGTTACTGAGGTAGTACTTGAGTAAACAGTGTAAACACAGTGTTAGCAGCAATGTTCCAGATAGTGCCAGTAGAGCATCAAAAGAGGTGCGTGTGTGTGTGTGTATGCAGAGTATGTGTGTAAGGGTTTTCAGATCAGTCCTTGTGAGTTTAAAAACCTGATCGCTTGAGGAACAAAGCTGTTGCAGAGTCTGGCAGTGATGGCACGGATGCTCCAGTACCTTTTGCCAGATGGCAGCAGTGAAAAAAGTCAATGTGAGGGATGGATGGGGTCACCCACAATGCTGGTGGTTTTGCGGATGCAGCGTGTGGTGTAGATGTCCATTATGGAGGGGAGAGAGACCCTGATGATCTTCTCGGCTGTCCTCTCTATACGCTGATGAGCCTTCTTCAGTCTCCGCAGGAAGTAGAGGCGCTGCTGGGCTCTCTTGGCTATGAAGGTGGTGTTGAGGGACCAGGTGAGGTTCTCTGTGACATGGACACCGAGAAACTTGGTGCTCCTGATGATTTCCACAGCAGAGCCAGTGATGTTCAGTGGGGGGTGGTTACCTCGCACTCTTTGGAAGTCAGCAACCATCTCCTTAGTTTTGTCCACATTCAGAGACAGGTTGTTGTTTCTGCACCAGTCCGTTAGCCGCTGCACCTCCTCTCTGTACGCTGCCTAATTATTCTTGCTGATCAGACCCACCACCGTCGTGTCATCAGCAAACTTGATGTGGTTTGAGCTGTACTTTGCAGTACAGTCGAGAGTCAGTAGAGTGAACAGCAGTGGACTAAGCACACAGCCCTGAGGGGCGCCGGTGCTCAGTGTGGTCGTGCTGGAGATGTTACCTATCCTGACTAACTGAGGTCTCTCAGTCAGGAAATCCAGGACCCAGTTACAGAGGGAGGTGTTCAGGCCCAGTAGACTCAGATAATACAATGGTTATCATATTAAGATTTAATGGAGAAAATACTCACATTTGTGAGTTTCTTTGGTCACTTGCACAGCCATCTTGTCTTTTTTGTTCTCATAACACTCGATTTGGGAAAAAAACTCCATGCCATGTAGCCCTAACACTTTGCCCTACCCCTCTATCTCAACAAAAATCAGGACACCCTACCCATAGATGTGAACGTGCAAAACAGAGGGCTAACGGGCAAGGGGTGAAGTGGGATTCGGCCTTTAAAACCCATTAGATTTTACACAAAAGCCATTTTTGTGTTTATGGGATAAAAAAAAATGCCTTCACAGCTTGGACTGCCACTTCCCTTTTTATTCACTTTCCACATTAACTTCAAACAGTGAATTTATTTTCAAGGACCCAAAACCCCCAGTTTAACTTTAAAATTGTTTTTTGAAACCACCGCTGACATTCTTTTGTCAGTGGCTGTGCCTTCCACCAAGCCAGTACAAGCATGCCTGGTGTCACAGCATAAGCAGTCAGGAGAAATAAGGGAGTCTCACGATTGTCGTGCAGTTGGGAGAAAGCAGGTTGTAAGTGTTACTTGCACATTCCTAAGGGAACTGCACTGTTGTAGAAACGGGTTAGAAGGAAGCAGCCTGAACAGCATGGTCGTATGTTTCCCTTTGGTTCTTCATTGCCTCCCAAAAGGGTTCCACAGTCAGACAGGCTGGGTGGAAGTGGTGAGAGGTTGGCATGGGGACACTTCCCTCCCTCTTGTTTTTCCTTTCTCTCAGTGGTTGTCTGTCTCTGTTTCTCACAATCTCTCACAGTATGCTTCGTCAGTAGTGTCTTTCTCCCTCTATATATTTAGTGTATGCATGGTTTATAAGCCATTTAATTCTCTCTCTCTCTCTCTCTCTCTCTCTCTCTCTCTCTCTCTCTCTCTCTCTCTCTCTCTCTCTCTCTCTCATATTGTCCCTTCCTCTGTGGTCATGTATCCTGAATGAAAAAGGGACATCTTTAGTCTATGTGAAATGAGCCATGGTCTGATTGGACAAGGCATGTACTATTGTGGGTCGCCGTGGTGACGGTTAATTGCCACTCGAGTGGGCCCACAGACATGGCACCTTTGCTCCCCCTGCTTTCAATACAGATGGAAAAAAAAACAACATCGGTTGGTGTTTTGGAGCTCTGTCATTTTGTTTCTGGGGTTACTGGTTTCCTTTATCTCTCTTTGTTCTAATGGGGTTGAAGTCTTATTGACTGCAGAAGCTTGAGTGGAGTGTAACTGGTACTCCAGTCTCAAAGGAGGAGCTTTTGTTGAATTTGTTCTTAAGAAGTCAGTGTTGTCCCCTGCATCTCATTACAATGCCACTTTGTGGCTTCTCTGATCTTGAGGGACTTGAGCTTTTTACTCTTGTAAGGGCTTGGTGTTGTTTTCTCAGTGTCACTTCGCGGAGTGCCCTGGGCTTCAAACCCACAACCGTGTTCCACTGCCTTCACTAGAGGGGAACGGTCACACGATACAAGCCAGAACACAGTAACACAGAAGTGTTCAGTACTAAGTAATACTGGGCTATATGTGTTTGTACTGGTGTTGGTGTTGCATGACAGTATTGATTTATAATTTTAGCAGTATTGGAAGATACTTAGATGAAAAACTCTTTCATTTTCTACTTCAGACTGATGTGAAAGAACATTCAAAATGCATGAAAAATTAACAGTAAGTTTTATTTCTGAGTGTCTGGTTTATGTCTATAATGCTGTGCAAATAAAACAATCCAATAAAAATAAGCTCTGTCAAGTTCGTAAAGCATTCTTTCAGCACGAGTATTCAAGGAAGCATGGGTACATTGACTTTTTTAAGGCAAACTGGAATATCTGTTACCATGATACTGTGATGCATTTGGTAAATGTGATGATATTGAATTTTAGAGCTTGAACTGACATCTGCAGGGTGAGGTGACAACGAGGAGCCGGGCTGAGTACCCCCACTTCCTTAGTTCCATTGCAAAAGGACTAGGATTACTAATCTTACTATGAGTTAATAAGGGTTATTTCTTTTCTGATTGGTCAACTGTGTTTATCTCTAGGTAAACTCTGGCAGTAAGGCTGAGATGGCCTGTCTCCAACCTGGTGACATCATTATGGAAATAAATGGAGAAAATACTGCTGACATGCTCAACGTGGAGGCGCAGAACAAAATCAAGAGTTGCAAGACAAGTCTGCAGCTGCTAGTGGAGAGGTGAAACCCTACACACTCATACAGACACCCATTGATACATACACAGACAAGATCTAGCACCATTGGAATTGTTCGCTCTGCAGACAAACATATTAACGTGCATGAAGATCTAAGGCACAGATGTGGTTCTTAATTAAAAAAAATAGTGGTGTCAGTATCTGTCACATCTAGTCAGGTCATGCCCAAACATCAGTCTAAAGAGCGTTCCAGGCAGACTCTGACTCCACATCAGGCTCTAGACCAGGGGTGTTCAGCTCTGTTCCTGAGGGATTGATGTCTAGTACTCACTCACTCATTCACCCACTCACTCACTCACCCAAGCTGCATATCCTCCTGGGTCGTGGAGCGATGCTGGAGCCTATTCCAGTGCTGATTGGGCGGAAGGCAGGAAACACCGTGGCCTGATTGCCAGTCCATCACAGAAATCACACACATACACATGCTCGCTCTCTCACTCACTCTCTCACTCTCTCACTCACTCACTCACTCACTCACTCTCTCACACACACACACACACACACACACACACACACACACACACACACACACACACACCCCTAGGGGCAATTTAGTATCTCCCACTAGCCCGACTGTATGTCTTTGGACTGTTGGAAGAAACCGGAGCACCCGGAGAAAACTCCACACAGAAAAGACCCTGATCGCTCATCCAGGAGAATCAAACCTAGGCCCTTCTTACTGTGAGGCGACAGTGCTAGACAATGACTCGCACCGTGTTCAACTCACTTGTAAATTGCCAAGTTTAGTGGGTGCGTTTGAGTAGGGAACATTGGCTGGACTTCGGCCCTCTAGGCCTGGAATTAAACACTGCTCAAGACGATGACTGTACTCAGTTGAACAATGATTGAAAATTTAATTTCAGTAAGTAAGTCTCGCATACTTGGCCATCTCTTCATCTGTCTCATTTGCTTCTTTTCTGTCTGGTTGGACCTAGGGTGGCTCAGTGGCTTGACCCTTTCAGCATCTCTCCCTCTCTCCCTCTCTTTCTCTCTTTGAACCATGTGGCATTGCCAAGTGCTTAGCTGAGAACAGTAGTCGCTTGAGTTAGCCACTACACTGTGCAAACATGCCATGTTATTTTGTTTAGTAAAAAGAGAGACCCCTGTCTGCAGTTACTCCACCCAGGAAAGGGAACAATTGGCTTCTGGAGTTCTTGCAGACTTTTTTTTGTTATACAGCCTTCGTTTGCTTGTTTTCCTTTTTTGACAATGAGCTTATGTGTGTATACACACCATTTTACTCACAGGCAGGCACACTTTCACTCACATCCTCATTTAAAGGTATTGCCTTAGGCACTTGTATGAAGGCGTACCTATTGGAAATGCAGTGCCATAAACAGATTACACAAACCAATTATAAGCGTGATTTGAAGTTTGTATAAATGTCTGGGCACATACAGTCACAGCACTACATACACACTGGCGCACCCAGATCCATGCGCTTTCCATCTGTGTGCATGTGACTTTGCATTTTTCCCAGCTCACCTCACATCCTTGTCCAGTCCAGAACAATACTGTGTGGGCAGTTGCGCCCTGCCGCAGTATGTGCATGTGTTTGTGAGCATCTCCCTGGAGGACTAGATGCTGCCCTCTCATATTTGTTTACAGTTGCCCCCATCCGCACTTCCTTACAATTTTCGAAAATAGAGGGGGTGTGTGTTTTTTTTTGGTTCAGTTATCTTTTCTTTTTAAGAGGAAGGTTATGTCAGCATGACTTTGTCTTTCTCTAGCCATTGTAGCCAGTCAAGCTTTTGGTTATACGACAAAGAACTATATGTGGAGAATTTGATGGCTGATGAATTGCAGTGTAATGTATTTCCCTTAAATCCTGCACAGTTTTCTATAGGAGAATTGAATTGCAAGTATAACACTACCCAAGTACATTTTTAACTTGCACTCACATTAAACTTTTTTTCTGGCTTTGTTTTATTGAGATCTTTGTCTCCAGCTACACAAGAGCTTCCTGTGACCTGAAATGCCCCCCATGGGGAAGGCTTAAAGGGCCTTTTGTAAAGGTCTTTTTTGGAATTATCACTCCTTTGGACTAATAAAACTAGTTATGGTTCTAGGAATTCTGGATTATTGCCAGAGGCAGCACAATGCACTGTGGCCACTCCTTGTATGCCTGCCCACAGGTCAAGCTCTTATATCAACAAAGTTCTGCAATGATGTGCTCTCTGGCACAGACATTAATAACCTGTTAACCCAGATGTCCAGATTCTGTTAATCAAGAATCTCCAAGCAGATGCTGACTGACTAACGACTCAAAGGCTCACCTGAAAGTCAACCATAGAACCACAGTTACATTTTTAACTAGCATTTTGTTTAAATCCTACTGATTGCCAGAGGTGGTGTGAAGCACAGTGTGTAAAGAATGGCATGAGGAATGGAACTAGTCTAAAGTGAGCACCACCAAGCTTGCGCATGAGGTGGGACCACAGTATTTGTGCAGGCTTGTGACACAGTAGCAATGGCATAGACATCCACCAGTGAGATACTGGAATTTGTATTTTGACAGAGAAACATTTTTACTCTTGACAATGTAGCAGACAATTTAACTGATCTGAATGACAAGTGTCAGCTTCCCTGATCCTGGGTCAAGCCCACATAATAATTCAAGACCTGGGCTGGTCATAAAACAGAAAGGCGGTCAAGTGAAAGTTTGAGCGTAGATGGGGAACAACCTTAACACACCTTGGCTTCCTGGCTGAGACATGAGATCCTTCCTGTGTGATGGCCATGATGAGGGATAGCAGTGTAAGAACCATGGTCTCACAGTTATTTATAGAGGTGTTCATGGTGAAATGCAGTGGTTGGCCTAGCACAGATGGTCTGTAAGCCATGTACCAAGATACCTAGGCCCAGCAGCCAGATGCAGCAAGGAGAATTCCTGAGAATAAAATCATTCCAAAGAGGTCTCTCTCTACCAACTCTAAATGACCTGAGTCAGGAGTAGCCTTGGGACGGTAAACGATATTATCGAATATCGTGATCATTTCAACCAGTGATGATATGAATTAAATTATCGTTTTATTTTTTATCATGTACCCTTGCCATATGAATTTTTTTTTTGTTGTTGTTCTTTGTATTTAACCATTGACTTTGTACAAGCATTCTAATGTATGGTATTTTAAAATTTTAGACCTAAGCTATAACAGCAAAGACGGTATTTAAGTATAGACCATGCAAACATAACTAATTAACTACAAATATTTTAAAACACCACTTGAAAAGATTAGAATGTAGTGTTTCAGTCTGGCAAAGAATGCTGGGTATATGCAAATGAAACACTCCGCTACATGTGACCGTCTCCCTAGACGGTGAAAAATGAACGAGCTTGTACAATATTTTGGTTTCCAACCAGACGAACACGGAGAACCGTTAGATGTTAACAGTGTTACATGCCATCTATGCAGAAAACTGATCATCACCAAAGGCGGCAATACAGACCTTGCATCCACAGTACGAACTGCCAAGCCATAAGTACTTCAGCAAGACAGCGGCACCTGAGATGTATAATAATGTTAATTGTGTTTGAAACAAACTAGGTTGTTGAAGACTGTAATCATAATAATATTAATAATTATTCGTAGCATGTCATGCGCTAACCTGGGCTCAAGGAGGACGCTGGAGGCAGGAAAAACTTTTGCAGCAGCCATTCCTTTTAATATTTGCTTCAAACTCACACAAAATAAACTGAACAAAACCAACCAGCTCTTCAGTCAGTCTCTGTTGCTGCTGCTGCTGATCGTGAGGTGTAGTGAAGCGGCCTTGCTGCGGAACAGGGGGCAGGGCCCGGGCGGCGGAGTCAGGAGGTCAAACTTGCCATAACAAAGTCTGTAATGTGGTTGCTTGAAC
The DNA here is from genome assembly GCF_904425465.1 of Colossoma macropomum. NCBI lineage: Eukaryota > Metazoa > Chordata > Actinopteri > Characiformes > Serrasalmidae > Colossoma > Colossoma macropomum. The sequence continues at coordinate 13,933,876 of NW_023494793.1, read as the reverse complement.
CAGGTTGGTGAGCAGCTCACAATGATGCAAACAGAGGACTGCCCTTGTTTGCCCAGCACACATTGGCAAGAAGTGTATCGAGGTTAGCAATGTGATGTGCGACTCCAGTTGATGGAAACCTCACTTCTAACAGACCACATCCTAAACTGATTGGGATGCCAGAGGCACGCTGTAGAGGGCATAATACCTTCATGACCATGACATTGCGATCAAAAAACGATCAAAATGTGCAATTCTCATGATGGTGCATTTGTGCTTGAGCTGGAACTGATAAAGCAGCTGCTGGAGCTACAGAGATCATGTCTACAAAAAGCGAGAAAGTGAGGAATTTTCAACAGCTGCCTGGTTTGACGTGGGACAGAAGGCTGTTTTGGGTGCCATCATGCCATGACCGAACGCCATACACTATGCTTTGCAGCAGAAATGATGCAGAACAACAAAACCATCAGCTTTAAAACACTGAATTTAAGCACCTTTCATTTTTATTACTTAAAAGATGGACATTGATCCTGCTTAAAAAAAAGGCATTGTATGTTAACAGTTGGCTTATCCCACCTGTGCCACCAGATGGACTGTGTCAAGAGAACCGTCTCTAATAGCCCAGATGAGCATGCAGTGTGGCTGATCAGTCGGTGCTAAGGGGTAGAGTATTAATGGACCTTGTCCATGGAGGCAGCTGTTTCTGAGCCTGCTGCTTTGAAGTCGTACAGCCTTTTATATACTTTTGTACTCTGTGTCCCTTTTTCTCCCTGAGGCCCCCCATGCTTGATGACCCCTCACCATTCACGTGTGAGAGGCAGGTATGATGAGAATGTTGACCTGAATGCAGTGCATTTACATGCTCTGATGCAGCACCTCACAAACACTGCACATATCGGAAAAATATGGAAATGAAAACTTTGTACAGAAGGACAAAAAATTCTTAACTTTTGCATATGTTAATGTAATTATTTTATTCCAAGTAGTTTAATGTTCACCCAACATTTAACTACCTAAGAAATGCTGATCAGACCTATCTGAGAACTGTGTGGGCGGGACTAATGAGCAGCTTGATTGACAGCTCTCTGTCCAGTACCCCATCCTGCGCTTCGACTTCTACAAAACAAAAATCATTATCTAGCTTGTATGTCACGGTAACTGGACGAAAAAATTCATGGATGAACAGATAAATGAACACACACGGATGGACAAAGCAGCATGCGAAGAAACATATGTTCGGATGGACGGACGGACAGACGAGCAAACGGATGGATAAAGCAATGCGTGGTTGAAGAGACGGATGAATGAGCAGTGTTTGCGTATGGGTAAACAAAAGAACAGGCAAAACGCAGCTGCAGACAGGTGGCCTAGCTTACTAGCTTTTGGTTATGCTGGGTTAGCTTTAACTCGCTAAGATTCTCTGACTGTTTTGTGTGGGCAGGGCAAGAGACATCAGCTTTGTGATTTTTAAAACGCAGAGTTAGGAAGAACTTAAGGACTATTATTCTGTGATAACTACTGTCCTTAATTCAGTCCTAACTGAAGTTGTCATGGTGACCAAACAGATATCAGAGTTAGGATGTTTCTGTAATGTGGCCCCTGGTCCATGCTGACAAGATTGCATCATGTAATTCCTGCAAATTTTTCAAGGGCACTTTCATGCTGTGAATCTCCCGTTCTACCACATACCAAAAGTGTTTTATTGGATTCAGATCCAGTGACTAGAAAGGCCACTGAAGAACACTGAACTCATTGTCGTGTTCACAAAACCAGTTTGAGACGACTTTTGCTTTGTCACATGTTGCATTATCATGCTCGATGTAGCCAATAGAGGATGGGCAAATTACTTGGCAATAATCCTTAAATAGGCTGTGGTATTCAAGTGATGATTGATTGGATTGATATTAACGGGCCCAAAGTGTACCAAGAAAACATTCCACACACCATTACTCCACCTCCACCGGCCTGGACTGTTGACAAAAGGCAGGTTGGGTCCACAGATTCATGCTGTTGGTGCCAAATTCGAAAACTATCTATGTGCCTCAGCAGAAATTGGCATTCATTAGATCAGACAAGGTTTTTTCAGTCTTTCACTGTCCAGGTTTGGTGAGCCTGTGCCCTGCTTCAGCTTCCCGTTCCTGGCTGAAAAAAGTGGAAACCGATGTGGTCTTTTGCTGTTGTAGCCCATGTGCCTTTAGCGTGTTGTGCATTCTGGGAATTTTTTTTTGCTCACCGAAGTTGTACAGAGTGGTTATCTAAATTACCGTAGCTTTTCTGTCAACCTGAACCAGGCTGGCCGTTCTTCGTTGACCTCTCATGTCAACAAGGCTTTTCAGTCCGCAGTTGATTTTGAGTCAACAGAATAGTGTTATTGTGGAGTAAACACAACAGAAGCCACGTGACTGGTTGATTAGATAAATATATGAATGAGTAGGTGTATACGTGTAGTTAGTGTGTGTGTGTGTGTGTGTGTGTGTGTGTGTGTGTGTGTGTGTGTGTGTGTGTGCATGCATATTTTTTGGCAAAAGCTAATTTTCATTGATATTACATAATTGAGATTATATATAGTTTGCGATTATTTATTGTGTGCGTGTGTGTGTGTGCATGTGTACACTATATTGCCAAAAGTGTTCACAGGTGTTCCAATCACTTCCATGGCCACAGGTGTATAAAACCAAGCACCTAGGCATGCAGACTGCTTCTACAAACATTTGTGAAAGAATGGGTCGCACTCAGGAGCTCAGTAAATTCCAGCGTGGTACTGTGATTGGATGCCTCCTGTGCAACAAGTCCAGTTGTGAAATTTCCTCCTTACTAAATATTCTAGTCAACTGTCAGTGGTATTATAACAAAGTGGAAGCGATTGGGAACGACAGCAACTCAGCCACAAAGTGGTAGACCACGTAAAATGGCAGAGTGGGGTCAACGGATGCTGAGGCGCATAGTGCGCAGAGGTCGCCAACTTTCTGCAGAGTCAATCGTTACAGACCTCCAAACTTCATGTGGCCTTCAGATTAACTCAAGAACAGCGTAGAGAGCTTCATGGAATGGGTTTCAATGGCCGAGCAACTGCATCCAAGCCTTACATCACCAAGCAATGCAAAGCGTCAAATGCAGTGGTGTAAAGCGCCGCCACTGGACTCTAGAGCAGTGGAGATGTGTTCTCTGGAGTGACGAATCACGCTTCTCCGTCTGGCAATCCAATGGATGAATCTGGGTTTGGTGGTTGCCAGGAGAACGGTACTTGTCTGACTGCATTATGCCAAGTGTAAAGTTTGGTGGAGGGGGGATTATGGTGTGGGTAGGGCTGGGCGATAAAACGATAACGATGTATGTAACATGTTACATATGTTAGATGTTACATTTATATGTTCCACCATTTACATGTTCCAACCTGTATAATTTGATCTAAACAAAGCTGAATGGTCAGTATGTAAAGAACTATCTACAGATGCAGGCATAGAATTTTCAGTTTGTTGCTGTTCACATTTAAACACTACAGTGCACATCAGGATGCATCATGGTTTTAAAAGTTGACGTTCAGACCTTGCTCTTATACATGCATCATTTTGGCAAAACTGTTCGTCATAAATCAGTGGTCTGACACAGCACCAACCCCTTCAAGCTATTGAGCATTCCATATGTGATTTTCCTCAGTTCGAGCGTGAGTGCTACCTTGCCGACCTGCTCTAAATCACTGCAGGTCAGCCCCAAGAAACACTTTAAACCAGAGCAGTTCAAGAGCTGTTGAGAAACGTTAGAATTTATGGCTGCTCTTCAAACTGGAGCTTCCCAGCTGTGTAGAAACAGCACATTCTCTTGTTTCTTTCCTCCACACTGCCCTCTACAAGGGGAGGGTTAATGTTCAGAGGCCAGATGTCAAAGGCTAATGAAGATAATAAAGTTGGTGTTTGACTTTGACCAAACTGAGTTTATGGCCTGATTGTTGAGTGCCATACATTTTTGTATGCCAGTCATTCTGTCACCGTCGGAACATTTAGTTCTTAGTAATTGTTGCTGTTTTCTTGAAACTGCAGATCATGCATGTGCAAGTTCTTATTGCAAGGCCTTATTATGCTTTTTAACAATGTGTGCTTGTAAAAATGTTTAAATACGGACAGCCACCATCCATCTCTTGCTAATAGTGCCTGTCCTGGTCTGTGTTTTGCTGGTATTATTGATTAGAAGTTCCGTAACATAGATCAACACACATGTTGAACATGCTGCGTTTGTAGCAACAATGATGAATAGCATCTCCTGGCAGTAAGGATTCTGTCTCTGCCCCAGATGTGTTTTAGCAGCATCTTTGTGAGAAACTGAGGCAGCATTGCTCGTAGTTTGGTTAGCTGTTAGATGTTTTTACGCAGTTTATCTCTGCTATCCGAAGCCCTGCTTCAGGCTTCCTCGACTATAGCCTAAGGATTGATTAAAGGGAGAGACAGATAGGCAGAGGAGAAACCAGGAACTTGGATTTTGTGTATGTGTAGGTATGGAGATCTGACTAGAGCTTATAATAATCATGCTAAATTATATTACAGCATAGAGTCCTGAACACATTGTATCTATTGGCCAGTGGTTCCATAAAAACAACAGAGATTTAGACCAGTTGTTTTTAAGAACCTGGAAACAGCAAACAGCTGTATCCAGCTAAAATGGTATTGTAACAAGAAACGAGTGAATCCTGGCCCATTATGTCATTATTTTATTTACTTGATTGTGGTTGGACTTTTTTTTTTGCCCCCCTCTTTGTCGGAATTGCAGAAAGAAACGGGTGAGGTAGAGCCAAAGCTCATTGTGTTAGTCCTTAGGTCTCTTAGTGTAAAAGCCAAAGCTCAAGTCTCCCCTTTAGGAGAAAAGTGGCAAAATGAGTTTTGGAGGGGCACATCTATCCCTCAGTCCTCAACACTCTCTGGCAGCCTGAAGTGCTCTTAACCAAGCATGCATGTCAGAAGCACTTAAAATTGTGGGCTATGGTGCTGTGTACCAAATATAAAGGTCTAGACAGCTGAACTGATTACAGCTATCCTGCCTTATTTCTACCCCTAGACTCAGGAATGCAGGAAGGTGTTTTAAGATAGGGGTGCTGAAATTTTAAGCAATGTGATGTCATGCCAAATTGCCTTTTATTTGGTGTGGTTACTGATTGTGTCATGCCCAGACTCAAACATTTACATACATTAGGCTGCTTTGGGACTCAGAACTGGCCTATAACTCTGCGTCCACATTCCCTCTTTGTACCTCAACCTGTTTGCCTATGAATGAAGCGACCCCAAAACAGCCAACAGTTTTCGGCTCACTGTAATGAAATACGGCAGTTATGGAAACAATGCAGGGCAACTACGGATTTTTAAAATAGAAAAATACAAGCTCTAAAATACACAACAAATTATTAAAAAGTTCAGGATGTTTTATGATTTATAAATATAAAAATATAAAAATTAGACTTGTACTACCTTTACTGTTTTTTACTACTTCAACGTTCATTTGTTTCTCTCTCTCTCTCTTTCTCTTCTCTCTCCTCTCTCCTGTCTGATAAATGGAGACCTGTGGTTCGCCGAGCTCTCTTAGAGTCCTCTGGATTCTGGCTCTTAATCAGGCCCTTGTGAAGCACTGCTTCCCTGTGAAGCTGAAAAAGGCCTTTTTGTGTCCTATAAGCCCAGTGGTTAATTTAAAGACAAATAAACATTTGCAGACATGTGGTGCTTCCTGGTTAAGACACTGACAAGGTGTGGTGCTGACAAGGCTGTGTTGTTGACTTATTTTCAGTTCATTGACCTTTTTCCATATGTCATTAAATGCGGCACCGTCTGTGGATCATTTGTAGCCGTGAGGTCAAAAGGAAAAGCTGCTTACTTTTCTGTCCCTTTACTTTCGTACAGACCAGTATTGCTGAAAGTCACTGAAGCATTTTGTTTGCGCCTGCAGTCACTCAGTGGCTAGTTAGTGGCTTCATAGACACAAGTTTATGTATCTTTATGAGAACCTCTGAGAAACTAATTTAGTACTAGTACTATTGGTACTTTCAACACATACGAAGGTAGTTAGCATCCCATATGGCAACTGATGGGTTGTCCTCATCTCTATCTCTACAGACCAGCCCTGCCGAGTCCTGGACAGACCAACGGGATCAATCCCACAGAGCAGTTGGTGGGCCGTTTCCAGGTCAGTGTCCATTGCTGAATGCTGTTTTATGGCCAAGAAAGGCTCTACATACAGAAAATAAGTAGATGTTTTTATTATTTTGAAATGTCTTGTATGCTAAACATATGATGTTTACATTAAATGTTTTCATTAGTTGGCATCCCTCTGTATAAACAACTTGAAAATCGCATGTTTGTGATCGAGGCTGTTAGTGTCCCATTGCCTGAACCTAAAATGCAGCATGTTCTGATCTAGTTTAGACTGCGTGTCATGTTATTTTTGGAAGTAGCTAGTTATTTGGCCTCTCTGCCTTGTCTGTCCAGCTATGTGGCTGATTTAGAACAACTATAGTCATTCATAGTCATTAAGGTCATTCAGTCAGCTTCAGCCACTTTAGAATAGCTCAGTGTCTCCATCCATCCTCTGCAAAGTGTACAGCATTTATCCTTAATCTTATTTATTATCTGTTTGTTCTTTTTATTTGCCCTTCCTGTGTTATACTGTGCACATCAACGACTGCATTCAGTTATTTATTGTCTTCAGCTTCTGTCAACAGTTGGTACAGTTGTGGCTCTCTTGTCTACTCCTCAGAGGCTTATTGCAGGTGCTCTCATTGTCAGTATCCCTCCAACATTTCTGTACAAGACAGTTCTTGTCCCCAGACTGATTTAAGTAGTTCATCTTCTCTTCCTTGCTATCTGCTTAGCAGTGATTTAAAGATTGTCAGGATGAGCTGAAATTAGGCATAAGAGTATGGTCCCCTCCTTTTTTGGTTCCTGGCGAGATGGCCATAACTCTAGGGCCGTGAGATATGTGAAAGGAACCTGAGAATGTCATAAATAAGACCAAGTTGCTGCATTTCATCTTCCAGAGGGGTTGCCAGCGGCTGTCTGTGGTAACATTAGGAGGATCTCTGAACCCCAAAGGTGAAAACTGAGATTGAAGTAGAAACCATCCAGTGATCAGCCTGCGGAGATGGAATATATAAGTTAAGCCGCAGTGCGTGGGGTGGATGAGCATACTCCTCTTGGGTTTTATGAAAATGAGACCTTAAGTAATGTAAATTGCTTTCTTGGTTTTGAGAGTTGAACTATTTGCATTTAGGATCTTCTTTACTCAGCCATTAAGTTCGAACCCTTCATCGTAGCTTTAGGCCATTTCCTTATTATGTTTTCTCTGTGGATCTATAGGAGGCTGTGCAAGTGAGCCGAGATGAGAACCAGAACTACAGAGAATACTCTATCTCCAGCCCAGCATCACTCTCTCCAGGCCCATACTCTCCAGACCCCCCCTCCAGCCCTGATCATAAAGGAGACAGGATCACACCCACCAGCAACAAAAAGTAAGGGTGGCTGCAATACCAGAATTTTCTCTTCAGTATACTGATACCAAGTGAGCTGTGGAAAATCTGGAAAACACTCAAATTCAGCACACACATTGCTAAGCTTATTTTCAACATGTTCTGCAGGGAATATTGGACATAAGTTACAAATTCTAGTGATACTACTGAATAAAACTCTTCATCTGCAGAATACAGCATATGTAGACTGACCGCTTCATTAAGGACATTTCCTTGTTTCTACACTCTTTGTCCATTTTATCAGATCTATTAACCACACAGGTGTACTCTGTAGTTCTGCAATTACAGACTGTAGTCCATCTGTTTCTCTGCATACTTTATACTAGCCCCCTTTTACCCTGTTCTTCAATAGTCAGGACTCCTACAGGACCACCACAGAGTAGGTATTATTTGGGTGGCGGATCATTCTCAGCACTGCAGTAACACTGATATGGTGGTGGTGTTTTAGTGTGTGTTGTGCTGGTCTGAGTGGATCAGACACAGCAGTGCTGCTGGAGTTTTTTAAACACTGTGTCCACTCACTGTCCACTCTATTAGACGCTCCTACCTTGTCAGTCCACCTTGTAGATGTAAAGTCAGAGACAGTAGCTCAAATGTTGCTGCACAGTTTGTGTTGGTCATCCTCTAGTCCTTCATCAGTGGTCACAGGACGCTGTTGGCTGGATGTTTTTGATCGGTGGGCTATTCTCAGTCCAGCAGTGACACTGAGGTGGGTAAAACTCCAGCAGCACTGCTGTGTCTGATCCACCCGTACCAGCGCAACACACACTAACACAGCACCACCACGACAGTGTCAATGCAATGCTGGGAATGATTCACCACACAAACAATGGTGGTCTTGTGGGGGGTCCTGACCAGTAAAGAAGAGGGTAAAGGAGGTTAACAAAGTATGCAGAGAATCAGATGGACTACAGTCTGTAATTGTAGAACTACAAAGTGCACCTATATAGTAAAAGGGGCTGATAAACTGGACAGTAAGTGTAGAGACGTGGAGGTGTACTTAATGAAGTGGCCAGTCTGTGTGTGTGTGTGTGTGTGTGTGTGTGTGTGTGTGTGTGTGTGTGGTTGTGCCTAATTTTTATGCACATTAGGTGATATTGGGAGAATATATACAATGTATTGTTATGTAAACAGTTATTTAGTTTGCACATAAGAAAATTGTTTTGGTATGCAATTTTTATTTTCAGGGACAGAGGAAGTAATTTATGATTGGCTGGCCTGATCACCAGTGCATCATTAGTTAAAACAGGAATAAAAATGTCTGAAATGCAACATATGAGTAGTTAAAATATTAAAATAATAAAGTTGTTGTTGTTGTTGTTGTTGTTGTTGTTGTCGTCTTACAGTACATTTTTTGACAAAGTAAGGTGCAGAACATCTTTGTGCGTGTTCACAATATTCCCCGGGAAATTCAGAAATGTAATTCCATACTTACTAACTACTTCATGACTTATGAATGATTCATATAAGGTTTAAGTTTGTAAATAGCAACTCAGCATGAGCAGTAGACCACATGACTTCATCTCACAATAGATATACACTGAGATCACATGGAGATTTGCTGGGAAGTTGTGCAATAAGAATTTTTATTTATTTGTTTGTTTGGAGGTAGAAGACTACAGCCTTAGCTTTTACTTAGTGTTTCAAACCCACCAGCACATCTGTAAAACCATTAAGCCAAGAAACTGTTGTTGCAGCTATGCAGTTATGACTAAATATCTAGTGCCAATAGTATGAAATGTTTATTTTTTGTTTTCCCAAACTAAAGTTTTTTTTCTACAATTATTTGTTCTCCTTGTGATGTTTTCATCTCTTTGTTCTGTTACTGTAAATATTCAGAATATGTAGCTGTGGTTTCTGTAGTACTGGCCCATTTTATGTCAGCTCCAGTGTTCTGTAGAACCTACAACAGGAATGATACTTGACATCAAAACAGCAGCTTGAAGTTGTTTAACAGTAGATTTTTCATTTCTAGCCTGCAGCTCCGTTCCTGGTCCCCAGAAGAGAAAAACTCCAGTCACAGACTGTCAAGACCACTTTCTCAGGTAGGAGCCCCACAAAACAACATCTGAGTGCGAGGTACCAGAACATCTTTAAACTAGTGTAAACGTGAGCATCAGCGATACACATTTGGCTATGAGCTCATCCCCAGACAGAAATGTAGGACTTGTTCAAACACAACACATTCAGAGCAGCCCTGAAGGTGTGAACTTCTCTCTCCTCCAGTCCAAATGTCTTGTGTCTTGAGTGAATCTTCAGTGCATCCAAAGAGTTTTTGCAAGAGTGCAGATGATGGACTGTGCTTAAGATTTTTTTTTTCAGTGTTCGCCTGAGATGGCGATTTGGCATATGAATGTGTTTGGGGAAACAGTCAGTTTTTAGTAGCATGGGCTTGCTGTAATATCTGTTCTTGAATACCAGGCCTTGAAGATTGTAAACGCTGAGGAAATAAGATTACGAATTCCATCTGCTAATTACATCCTCTCCTCCACAAGAAAGAGCTTAGCAATTTTGATATTTTCATAGCGGGCGGTAAGTCTGAAAAGTCTGGAAAGGTTGCACTGTCCAGCTGGCATTTACTCACAACACAAGCTGGAAACGGTTAATTCAAAAGATCATTGTGAGGAAAAGAGCAATTATGGGTTGGGGAGAAACAACGTGACCTTTTCAGTGACTTGGGCTCATTAAAAGCATCTTATATTAACATGATCCAGTCTATTAGCTGAGTAAGGATAATCAGTTAACTATGTATCATCACTGATATCAAAACCTTTAAGATAATTTGTTTATTTTCCCCATGTAAACACCTACCCATTACATTGATCATTTCATGATAATTGGGTCAAAGGAAATAGATACATGGGAAATGATTTACATTAAAATACATGACATTAATTTATATGAAAGTTGAATGTTTCTTCTTTTTCTAATAGAAAAAAAAACATTTCAGAAATAAAAGGTTTCTTTACGACAGTGCCAAGATTATCTGCTAGTCAAATATAATTGCCAGAAGTTGGAGAATGACGTATGATGAGTGGAGGAAGAGAGGACGTTTGAGAGAGAACAGAGTGTGTTGAATACGCTAAAATAGTGAATTGTGTTGTGGGAAAGTTCATTTTGAGATATGTAAGCTATGCAACATCAGCCTGACTCCCACAGAAGTCACTTGAAGACAGCTGACAGAACAGGAAAAAACAGCCAGGGACCTTTGATGGCTGATGGCATTCCAGTCATTTTCTAAGTGATCTGGACGTTGGATAAACACACACTCACTGACACGGCCTATTAAACACAGTAACGTCCCGATTCCCCTGGTAGAAACAGTCAGGCCGTTGCGTAGATGGCCAACCTGATTGGTCATGGGAGGGCTCCAGGCCGTTTGCCTTAACCACAGGCCTCAGTTATGTCAGTTACTTTCAGGCAATCTTTGAAATTGAGATTTGTCAGTACAAGGTTATATTAGTTATAAATAACCAATTACCAAAGTGTTCAACCGAGACTGTGTTTTTTATTTATTTGTTTATTTTTTTGACAAAGTTTGTTGTGCACAGCTTGCTAGCAAGCTGAGGAAGCCTGGGAAAGAAAGGTCAAATGAGAAAAAGCTCCTGGTCTTGTTTCATGCCTTGATTTGGATATGTTCAGAAAAACGTCAGCCATCTGCAGCCTGCCGATGTTTGTTTGTTTGTTTGTTTGTTTGTTTGTTTGTTTGTGTGTGTGTGTTTCTGTAAAGCCAAAATCTGAAATTGCAACAGCTGACAGACCTGTTTTTACATCACTCACGATGAACATTTGAAAAAAAGAAAGATAAAACAACCACCAGAAGTAAAATGAAAGTACATGTAGTCTCTATTCATTATCGCTGCGGTAGACCTGAGACCCAGGGCCTGTCTCACGAAGCACATACAACTTAGACAGGGTTTCTGACTATGTTTTAGGTTCATAAAACCTAACAAATGCAGCCACGGTTAAATCCTTAATCCTCGTGCACATGAAAGCGTGATGTTTCTGAAGAACAGACAGTTGTGTGAAGCACCTTATCTCTCGAAGTGGTGAAAAAGAAATCATAACACAGAAACATGTAGTAAGTAAAGCATTCATAACAGTAACAAGCACCACTCTTACTGCTCTTGGTCTTGGATCCAAGAAAATAAATCTTAAATGACTTACATGCAAATATTACGTTAATTTACATGAAAGTTAAAAACGTTTCTTCTTCTGACCACCATGGAGCTTCACACTATACAAAGCTGTGCAAATCTCACCTGCATGGACTGACCCTCCTGATGATGCCACTGCTGCTGCTGCATAAACTCAAACTGTCTAATTAACCATTGCTCCACCTGTTTTTCCCCGTTTTTGTGTTCTAATACTTCATACTAACGCTGTTTGCTATCCGATGTCTAACAGAGAAGGATGGGTTCCCCTTTTGAATCTTGGTTCCTCTCGAGGTTTCTTCGTCTTGCTCTTAGGGAGTTTTTCCTTGCCACTGTCGCCATTGGCGACGCTCATGGGGGCCTGGACCCGGATTTTTCTGTAAAGCTGCTTTGTGTCAACAGCTGTTGTAAAAAGCACTATATAAATAAACTTCGACTTGACTTCTTTCTCCAATTAAAAAAAGCTGTGCTGGTGCTTATTGGAGTAATGACAGCTTTATGTTCTGGGTATGTTTTCTCTGCTGTAAAGCGATACTTTTCAGAGGACTAGTGCCACAAATGCCATGAAGAAGTGAGCCAGAAAGGAGCAGAGGGGTCCACCTCTGTTAGAAAGCTGTCTGTTATTGGTTGAACTCTGCCTTGATTGGTCCAAGAGTTGTTTATGATCCAAAATCCTAAACTTAGCCTGCCTTGGAGCAGGTTAGACATGCAGCAGAAGTTTCCGATGATGTAGTCCAGTAAAAGAGCTATTCACCATTGTGAGACCAAAAATCCAGAGTTACACCGAACTAAGCATAGTCTGCCTGCTAAGCATATAATCTTGTTTTAAGCCTCAGTACGCTTTTAATTAGAAAATAAAAAATGTTTGCCTTAAACTTTTTGCCCATTCTTGTTGGTGGTCTTGCTTATTGCATCGGCCTGTTAAAATTTTAGCATTGCGGCAGCTTCTGATGGCTCCTCTTCTCATGCTGTGGATCTGTATATTAACCACTACATTCCATTGCATTTCCCAGTGTGAACACACTACTTGTGTTAAAAGTAGCTAGTACACTATGGATGTGCTTAATTTGAGACAGAGCTTTGGTCTCACTCACTCAGTTTTGGGCCTTGCACTTAGCTTCCCAATCACTTAACGCTGCTCCACAATCATAGCACAATTTATTGCTGACCATAACTGAATCCTAATGGGGGTCAGCACCCTCTTTTAGTGTCCCTCCATTATCATATGCCCAGAACAACATTGCTGTCATTCCTCTCAGGCTCTATCTGATTCTTCCATCCCCAGTGATGACAGAGGAATGTGTTCTGAGGAGGTTCTGTTACTTAGATGGTTTTGATACGGGAAGATAACATATTTAAGTGCTGATGAACGCTCACAGCAGAGCAATAGGGAGTAGACAGCATGGAGTTAGCTTTGTTAAACAGAATTGTGGATCAGAAGTTGATCACTAGCCAAGTGCCAGTGGATATATTGTTGATTACAGTATTGGTGCCACTAAACAATATTGTTTTTTTTTAGTTTTAGCAATGGATTAAGTCTTCAGGATGTTTTGAAAGAACAGATCAGTACACATAAAGGCTATATATATACTGAATTTACTTTCTACAGATTTGGTTTCTGTCTGGATGGCCTTGACGGTCCTGTGTGAGGTTTCCGAAGCTGTGCCAAGTTTGAAGGCATTCTTAGCAATGCTCAGGAAGCATGGGTTCATTAACTGTAATGTAAATTCATAGATCATTGAATACAATCATGATAAAGTCATATATTTGGAAAATATTGTGATCAATAGTACCCAGTATTACACAAGCCAAAGAGATGATAGCGAAAAGCAGAAATGACTGGGGGCAGCAGGATTGATCAGTAAAGATTTGGGGTCGTTGTAGTCTTTTTCATATACACACACACACACACACACACACACACACACACACACACAGTCACCCATGGGGCTGTGTGTTTCATCTTCATTATCAGTTGAAGGAATGTTCAGTGATGCATGCTTGTCTGCTGTAAGGGTCCTCTGCGGTCAGCTCTTGTGTGTATTTGTGCAGTCTGAGGGTCCCGGGAAGAACCCAAAAGGAAGAGACTCTCTGTGTGGTGCCTGAGAGGGTCAGGACGTTTCCCTCACATTCTTCTGAAAATGCCCTTTCTCCTCGTTTTTCATCCTCACAGTGGAATCCCTTCATCCCCTCTTTCTTTTTCTGACTTGCCTCTCATCTCTTCAGGGGGCACTTGCATGTTGCGTTTTTAAATCAACTATGTTTTTAACCCCTTAAAATCCCAGCCTTATTACACACTAAGGCTTATTAGTCAGTAGCTACAAGGACTTCAGTGCAAACTGGCTGAGCAGTTATAAGATTATACAGGGAGATTCACTCGAAAGAGGCCCTGAATATTCTGTTGTAACTCTCGTTAGGATGAAGCAATCTGAACCAGTGAGGTGACCCAATAGGTTCGCACCATGCAGATGCGCTGCTCCATACTGTACACCACCATCCTGATGAGAAGTTGGGTGGTTACAGGGGTATGCACGTTGCAAACATAGGTTAAACATTGCGACAGCTGTCCGGCGCCTACTTCATCGCTCTGACGCAGGGGCATCCCGGCTTGTTCGAAGCTCCATATACTGAGGAGCACATTGCACATTGTTTCATTCAGATCGCTGTGTCCTAGCGAGAGTTATTACAGAATATTTGGGACCTCTTTTGAGTGAATCTCCCTGTAGAAGTGTGTAATAAAACTTTGGGTACATTGGTGGTCTCTGGCCATTTAAGGGGTTATTTTTTTTCCACTATATTGCATCACAACTGCAATGTGTGGCAACATAATCACAGTGCTAGGTGTTTGTATTGTGTAGTGTGCGTGTATATGTTTGTTTCTGTTGGTCCACCCTATATCTATGATTATGATTGCTTTGTCACAGCCAAACAACCAAAAAGAACTTCAGATGTCTGTATTCTTTTTTCTTATGCATGTGGTATACATTACTGTAATGTGTATCTGACGTCAGACATTCTTCATAGCTTTTATGTTAATTTTAGCGGGTTTGGTATTGCCTTACTGTATATAAAACTAAAAGCGTTCTGCTTCGTCCTTTCTCTCCATTGTGGTTTGGCAGTAGCATGACAGCACGGAGGAAAGCGTTGTGCGTTCCTGGACCTCTAAAATACATCTACACACACGCACAGTTCCTAGAACTCATCAGGTGTTGTGTGGTTTTTGCCTGATGGGAGTGACGTGATCTTGGGCCTGTTCACTTCTAGTGAAGTGAGCACATTCAGGACTGGCTAAAAGGCTTTTCCACTCATTTGCTCTTTAAGCAGAGAGAGGCTGAGTAAAACAGGGGAAATCTCCATTTTAAGAGCGCTTTAGCTGGCTGAGAAAGCGGGATAAAGAGGGAGTATCCATTAGTCCTGCCTGGCGGGGTGTAGGGTGTCCTGAGAAAAGTGGCACGTACAATGGGGGCTCTGATGCAAAGTATTCTGGGAGTGTGGTGTTGGCTTTCCCGTCTATCTGAGGCACAGGCCAGTCCTTGTGTACAAGGGCCTGGTAGAGATGGGCTGTGGGGGTGTCTCTCCCTCTCTCTTGCTCTCTGCTAGCTCAGTTTAACCCTCCCCAGACCCCCTCCTCTTTCTCTCTCTCCAGTGACCCAAAAGCAGCAGGGACACAGAGATGGCCTTTGTACCAGCCTGTCCTATCCCAACGCACACTTTCTCATCTCTGTTTGGTTACGTTTTACCAATGCTTCTCTGTCTCAGTGACTGATCTGCTCTCTTTTTCTACTGCTGCTTCAACTATGTAACTACTAGTTACATAGTTGAAGCAGCTATCAGCTTCTTTACTTGTTTTTGGCTGTTGGCTGTTCATGTCAAGTTTTTCATCATACCAATCAGCATTAGGGGACATTATTTCATCGGTCACTCTTTGCCACACCTCTAAACTAAAGTCCGTTTTGTTCAGTCTGATTCACTCCCAGTGAAATGAGCTAGTTAGCAAGCTAGCATTTTTAAGCAGTTTATAAGCTGTCCGATTTCCAGTCTAATTTAATTATACTGCTGAAGGCTCACAGCTCAAATGGCAACAGGAACTAGAGAGAATAGAGTAAGCGCTGCTAAACAGTGAATTGTGGGTCAAAAGTTAATCACTATCCAACTCCTGTGTCAAAATACACAAAAGCTAAATAATTGAAGTTTCTGTTCTGGATATTTGGTTCGTCTGTTCGTCTGTGTTAGGGTGTCTGTCTCGCTCTGAACTAATGTCTCTTTTGTTCAGCCATGAGCAACTTTCAGCAAGCTAGCTAGCATTTAGGGCTGGGCAATATGGCCAAAAAAATTCATATCAGTTGATATCGACACATATTGTGATAAATGTCAAATCATTATTTCTTTCAAGTTTGAAGGCAGATTTTTTGCTCCTGAGTGGTCAGTTGCTGTTTTAAACTATCCTTTATGGTCAAAACATGGCAAACAGTGGAACATTTTCACAAATCTGTCTCAGGATTGTGGGAGAAAGTTTCTGGTTAGCTGTTTTTACCAGTGGGGGGAAAAAGCACGACTGCAATTTTTGTAGTAGTCATGATTTAAGAAAGAAAACAATCTTTTTAGCTGTCTGGTGACGAATGCTGAGCTGTTTAGTTTCTCAACAACGTCCGCTTAATATGGACAGCAAGCATTAACTGGCTCTGTACGTCAATGATGGATCACACCACCTTACTGCCATCACTCCTACCACATCCATGTCAGAGTGTATCACAGTATTCAGACACAAGCTGGCAGACATCTGGATTTCTCTATTCTGTTGTAGTCTGTTTATGTCTTGTTTGATGTACAGTAACATCAATTTGCCGTGCTGTGTGACTGACAGAGCGCTGCTTCAAGTTAGCCAGCTGATGGCTACCCAACAGCTAGCCTGGAAAGATAGCGTTCCCCTACTCTCAGATGCCACCCATAGAGGATCCTCAGTTTACTTTCGTTTAAATCAGGGCTATAATTTGCATGAACCCACTTCTTTCTTTCACTTTTGTTGCTTGGGAAGGCACTAATACAAAAATATGACAGCGCTGTAACAGCACTGTAGCTGTGAGGAGCAGACACTGCTAAAGGGATGTTAGGAAAGAGGTGAGTTCGCTGTTGGATAGTATAGTTACGCCACTTATCTCATCACTCACACTTGGTCACAGGAGAACAGATCGCAGATCACTCCACTCAAACAGGGAATATATACCTCCACGTTTCAGACATTGCTAAAGTGTATCTGGCGACTCATTTCAAGCATTTTGTAAGCTATACCTTTTCCAGTTGTATTTAATTATCCCTTCACTTCGTTCATCATTTTGCAATGCCATCGCCTTTTTTTTGGTGTCCCAAGACAAGAGTTCAAAACTAATTCCGATATTCTAGTTGCTTTTGTAATGTATGTCTTGATATAGATAAGTTGATGAAAAAGAAAAAAAGTGCTCTGTACTCAGTGTTTCTTTTATTTATAGTTTCTATAGGCTTCATTAATAGCACAGAATGAAGTGAAATATTTACCACATATCAGCACACTGGCACCCAACCCTGTGTATTTTCTCCATGTTGTGGGTGGAAATTATTTCTTGTGGTTTTCCTTCGTCTAAATTTCTTCTTAATCAATGCTCCAGTGGGTGTAGTGCAGTACTCTGCATCCAAGTTCCTGTTGCAGTTGGCCTTTAATCACCCTGAATTATGTTTTTGACTCTCTTTCCTCCAGTTTCTCTTTCCTTCTTCTCCTTTCTACTCTTTGATGCCATCACACAGCTTTCTCTGTCATGTTTTGGATGACACTGGATGACTCTTCTGTATCTATTCTGATAGTGGAATGCCCTGAAATGCCCCGCATCAGACTCTACACAAAGACGAGTGAATCTGATCCATGTATTAGGAAACGACTGCGCTGTTTCATCTCCACCAGGGAGAACATGTGCAGAGCCAAATGCAGCGTGGCTCTGGCGCCTTCGGCGTCCCTAAGCTTAGCTGGGTTGCCCGTGACGACTGCTGTGCGGTTACCACGGGTTGCTGTGGCAGCAGACCGCATCCTGCGAAAAGGACTTGTGGATTCAGACAAAAATAAGCAGAGAGGTTAGGTAGCTTTCTTCCGCTGCTTCCACGGCCAGTGACCTTATACGCCCACGAACACACTTCCAGATTATGCGCACTTATACACTTCCAGATTGATTCCATGCAACAGGGATTAATATAGTTCATTCTGCATTCACCCACACTGACTGCACCCTCTTAGACCTCTTAGACCTTTCACTTCTTCATTCTTTCTTTCTCTTTCATCTATCTTAGCTTCAAGTTCAAGCCATTTGTATGTATTAAAAATAGAATTTTAGTATTAAAATGGATTTTTTATCATGGAGCTCACTTAAATGTACACAAGGGAGAATACAGATGGAAGAATTTGATGGTGATAATAATAATATGATGATATAATAAACACACTATCCAGATAAAAACTTGCACATACACAAAAAGCACTCACTAGTCAGCTCAAGGCATTTAAAATGTGCACATTGAAACAAATTGGTGTCATTCAAAGGAATACACTCTGACTTTTTGTTCATTGTATTCACTCTTGCACAGTCTCTTGCATGACTGATTGGAGAAGACACAAATGAACATGAATCCATTTTGTGTTTAGTCCCAAATCTTTCCTTAGTCCACTAGAGTGTGTGTGGGTGTTCATGGTGGGTGTGGTGCATTGGAGCTCTTAGTTGCGGCCTTTTTCTGGAGCCATGGCACGCATGGTAACGATCAGTGACCTTTTTTGAACTCTCATCTCCAAACCTCTGTCTCTATCCTTCTGTTTGCTTTCTTAAATGCTGCTTCTTTTTAGAAAGAGAACTGTGGAAGATTTGGAATAGCTGAGTAGTCTTCCAGAGCAGAGTCTAAAACTACTTTGGCTCTGTCCCTCTCTTCTTTTCCTTCTCTCTTTCCCTCTCTTTCTCCCTCTGCTGTACATGGAAACACCAAGGAACGTCTTGCCGTTCCAGACTGGTCTTATAAGCTAGGGGCCCTCTGTGTTTCATTTGGCACTACATGTGTTTGAGCGAGTGTGTGCCAGCATGCGTATGTTTCAGCGCTGTAAGACCCTATTAATTCCCTGCTGATAAATCCAGGGTTGTGTCCACTTTCTGTCATCTTCGTTCTTACCTCTGCTCATCCTTAGCCGATGCAACTTTTCATTTGTTATTCTTTTCCTCGGAGGTGGAAAATCAAACAAGCACTGATTTGGACACCATCACCCTCAGGCCCCCTTAAAACCAGCCAAGCTGGAGGTCCCAAAGCTGCCAGTGTTTATGGGGGAGTTTTTGGCCGTCCACAGTTGGGGCCTGTTTTATGATTTTTGGTGCGGTTTAATGGAAGGGGTCTGAGTGGTATGACATTCCAGAGAGTGTCAAGGTAACAAATTATTTTTTTCAGTTTACCCGATGTACATTTCTGTTTTAGGAATAAAATTACTGTTTAATACTAAAAGCCGGAGCTGTAAACCTTCACCTGAAACTTTTCGTTTCCATGGTGATTTTATTGCTAAACTAAATATATAGTAGCGAATCAATGACTGTCTAGCGGCTCATTACAATGAGTTATATTCCAGTGTAATACAGTTATAATGCAATGGGTAAGTCTTTTTAATGGTGGTTCGAAGCATGGCACTACCAATCAGAACTTATCTACTGAGGTTTTGCACTACTCACATTTAAATGTATTTACTATCTGTCTCATATTCTACTTTCTTTTCTGTTTATTAAATGGTCGCATCAGTTTTTCGGCTTTGACCCTAGTTTTGCACTGTTGTATTTTTAGTAATTTAGTATGGCTGCACTGTGTTGTTTAACTGACCTATCCATGCTAACAAATGTGGTCTTTTGAACCTTATGTTGTTAGGTAGGACAAACTTTACGGAAAATTTAAGGTTATTAGGTATTTAAGGTTTTAGGGGCCAAATATCTAATTGATTTTGGCTATTTTACATTGTTAGCTAGCTAAGGTAAAGTTTTAGCCTACACCACTGGCTACTGTAGCATGGCTCAAGTTACTGTAAAGGACTTGATGGCAACACTGTCTGTGCCACATTTGGCATATCTTCCATCATTATGGCAAAAACAAGCACAGCAACAAAACTACACCTGATCTTAAAAGCCCTAAAGTCTGACCATTGACCTTTTAACAAAAAACTGTGCTCCAGTTTCTCATTAGGTGGATTGAGATTTTTGCCATTGTTCTGTAAAGCTTGTCCAGGTTTGCAACAGTACCTACGATAAAATGCCTTTGGACGGAGCATAGCTAGATCAATTGCACTATTGCACTATGGTTTGGTCACTTCTACTGTGTGGTCCTTGTATGTTGCACTGCTGCTGAACGTTTAGGGGAACAGTGTTTCCACTGTATATTTTGTATATGGATGGCATGATAAAGTTCTTCCTGACTCTTATGAGAAGGTCAGACTGCTGTTGGATGTGGGCTGAGGTGATCTGACCCAAGCAGAGAAACATAAGAGGCAATTATTGTGAAAGCAAGAGAACCCAAAGGAGAGAGACAGGGAGGCGAAAAGAATACTGCAGCAATTTTCAGCCTCTTTATCTGACGCACATGTAGCATACAGACAGAAATTTAGATGCAGTTCCCTGTATTTAGAAAAGAACAGAAGGCTTGATGGCCTGAAACAGTTATAACAGAAGCAAATATGCACACCGCTTAAGTCTGTTTTGAGGTTGTTTGTACTAAGTAGAGGGATTCATTGAAATTACAGTCCATAGTAATGGACAGTACCCTACAAATGTGGCAGATGATGATTAGGTTGAAAAATCCTTTAAAGTAGGAAAGTGTTGTATAAAGAATGATAAATTACAGGACAGAAAGAGGGAGAGAGAGAGAAGTTAAGACAACAGACTGTAAATGAAAGAAAAAGGGAAGAAAACATTCAGTCCAGGTGGCTTTAGTCATGCGGTGATTTATAAGAATCCCTAATTACTCTGTAAACTCTTTATCCACTCACACACAGCCTGGCTCAGAACACTGAGGGAGATGACGGTAAGATATAGCTCCACTTAGAGAGAGTGATGTGGCGCTTCAGACTCATTAAAGTGCAGCAGTGGCGCATCTCTCAGCAGCCAGCCCACATGGCCCCTCATCCTCCACCTTATACCTCCATTCATCTATGCTCATGGTATTATTTAGTTTATTTTAACAGGGTAAATTCCACTGAGGCTCAAGGCTCACTTTAGAAGAGCTCAGTTTACAAATGAGTGCACACATACAGTGTACATGTTCACAGTACACATGCAGCACATGCGATATATCTGCAACAGCATATACAATGTTGAATTTTAAATGAAACAAGTGCCATGTTAAATACGTTTAAATAAAAAAAACTGCCCGTTCCAGACATGATTTGTGGAAATCTGGTATAAAAGATGTTTTTTGTCTGTTTAATAGTAAAGTCCACTGTGAACTTCACAAGTGATTAGTGAGAAATCTGGTATCAGATTTCTTATCCACATATAACTACTTTAATTAGGCCAGGGGTCGGCAATACGCGGCTCTTTTACTGTCCTGTTGCGGCTCCAGAGCAGAATTAGATTTTCAGATAAAAATAAAATAATCCTCCTTTGACGTAAAATAAAGCTCTGCTGATCGTTCTAACATAGTTTTAACAATAAATGGTCTAAAATGCTTAATGTAGTTAATGTAGAACTGCTAATTCACCCTTTAATCCTGAAGGTTGGTGTGCAGACTGCTGGTCACACAGCAACGCACATAACAGTCTCACTTAGCTAGTAGCCAACGAAAAGGCAAAGAGAGAGATTTAAGACATATCGATAATTTGCAGGCGATCAGACTTATTTGCACTTATAATCACTCCAGCTGATTTCCTGATGCATTTAATCTGCAACGTGATACTGTCAAACACCAAAAAGTTGCGAGGCTGAAGTCAGCTTCTCGTTCTCCAGCTTCTTGTTTGAATCTTCCCCTTTCACCTTAAATGGTGCAGCAGTTATATTCTGCCACTTCAGGTACCATTTAAGGCGGAACAGAAAAATTAGAACAAGAAGCTGGCGAATGAGAAGCGACTTCAGCCTTGTAAAAAGTCAAATACTGAGAGACAATTTACATGAAACTGTTCTACTTTTGTTTCCTATAGCTCAGCTAAAGCTTAAAGCAGAGCAAAGTAAGGCCCAGTCCCATTTCTTCTTTTTACCCCTATCCCTTGTTTTCAAGTGTCACCCTCACCCCTTGGAGCTGAGTTACAAACGGTAGTGGTTGAAATCTTCCCCTATGAAGTGGGACAACCCTCAAATAAAAAAAAAAAAACAAAAAAAAACATTACTTCATTAACAGCTACTAGCGCTGCTCTGTAGGCGACCCGGCCCGTCTTCAGTGATAGCAAAGAAGGGAGAAGTTCAGCAGCTTCACTGCTGGGCTTTAGTTACATTTAGGGCATCATATACTTTCAAAGAGGGGGTATAAAACAATTATTTATTATTGCCCACCCCTCATTCATTGGCGATATGAAGCTGAAGTCAGCTATTCACCAGCTTGTTGTTTGAATTTTCCCGTTCCACCTTAAAGGGTTACATTCTGGTGCTTCAGGCGTCAATACTGCTGGACTATTTAAGGTGGAACAGGAAACTTAGCTAGCTAGCTACTGAGTCATTAGCATGCTATTAGTGTTTTTTTTTTTATGCTTGTTATGAAGAAAGCGATCATAATACACTGAAATGACATTAAACTAAGATAATACAGTGGTTATTGTAACTTTTTAACTGAGGAAATGTTCACATTTGTGGGTTTCTTTGGTCGCTCGCATAACATATTCTCATAACACTCCGTTTGGAGTGAGCCTCAGAAAAACCCTGTTTTGAGGGCCATGTAGCCCTAACACTTCGCCCTACCCCTCTATCTCAACAAAAATTGGGACACCCTACCCCCAGACGTGAACACACAAAACAGAGGGCTAAGGGCTAAGTGGTAGGGGCAAGGAGTGAAATGAGATTGGGCCTAAGTCTGCGTTTTTGTTCTTATTGTATATTTTTTGCCTATACTAGCACATTAGCACATACTGAGACATATTTACAGCCAAGATGGTAAAATAGATATAAAATGCTGTGGCTCCCAAGATGGTTTGATTTTTGTTCAAAGGACAAAATGGCTTCTCATTTGGGTTGCCAACTCCTGCATTAGGCAAAGGCTGGTCGTAAATTAGTGCTGTTGATACTGATCCTTCCACCCTCAGAAGGACACGCAGTAAATTTGTAAGCGAAATGTATGAGACATAGACAACAAACTTATTGTGATGACTTCATGATAAGTAGAATGGAACAGTGCCCTCTCCCCATTCTCCCCATACAGTCAGCATTCTGCTGTGTGAAATAATAGAAGATATTTTCCGGTTTCTTTGCTGACTAATGATTTTAAAAGATCAGCAAAAATCCAAAATCATATGGCTTTTTTTTTGTCTCTCTGTGAGTGGAAGGCATGTTTGACTGTGGGGGCTAGTGATGTCGTTTTGACTCTGCCCTGTGGGTTTGTCATATTACAGAGTGAAAGGGGGGTGGGGGGATAAGAAATTAACTGTGTATGATGAGGTCCAAAGCCTTAACAAGGCCTTAAACAGGACCATATGTCTAATGAGCTTGATATTCCGCTACAGTTGGACAGGACTTTGTTGGAAAATGAGAAATGTGTTACTCATTGCTTCTCTCTTCGACTTGTCTGCCGTCTTTCGCTCTCTCAGAATAAAATATGAGTCAAGCTGAGGGTTTCACAGTAAAAATGTGATCTTTAATAGCAGCTACTTGCCCCCCCACACAGTAGACCATGTCTTCTCTCTTGGTATCACATGAGAGAGTTTTATCTGCTCTTAAAGAGTGTGAGAAACATCAAGTAGGGTTGTCCAGTAGTGTGTGAAAGGCATACCAGAAAGGGTTTTATGGGTATTTACCTTAACTAGCAGCTTGGACCAAAGTAGGATGTAACAAAACACGTACTGACTCCTTTTTCCCCATAGCTTTGGTATTTTTAGGCATCTTTGATGGACAGCTTTAAATGGTTGTAGATGACTGTCCCAATGGTACACATTTAGTTGGTATGCCAACATCTAGAGATGGCACCATTCCATTACCCCCTATTGATATCAAGCTGATGCTGGCAGGAAATGCTGGCTCAGATGGTAGAGGAAGAACAGGATGAATCTGATCAGATTCAGTGTAAAATCTAGCCTCAAATATTATAGAATTGCTTGTAGCCCAATATAAAATGGTCACTGTAGCTCATGTGATGCTACCACATGTAAGCTAGCCTCAACCTAAGAATAAGTAGAACAGTTCTTTTAATTTTTGTAACATCCTTAATGATATTTTGATTTTGCAAGCTGTTTTGTTTTGTTTTTGTTTTTTCGTTATGTTGTTGGCTATGTATTTCGGTAGGGTAATGGGGTTAATAGCCTTAAATAAAATACTTCTGTTCACATTACACTACATAGCCACTACAAAGTTTGTTATGACCCCTCATAATTGGTGGGTTTGTCTATTCCAGTCATACTTCTTGATAACAGGTGCATAAAATCAAGCATGCAGCCATGTGATCCCCACATCTCCAGTGACAAACACTGACAGTAAAATTGGTCATACTGAAGAGCTCCATGACTTAACGTGGCACTGTCATAAGATGTCATTTGTGAAATGTCTGCCCTGGTCGAACTACACAGTCAACTTTTTAGTGCTGCTGTGAAATGGAAATGTCTAGAAACAAAGCCATGAAGTGGTAGGCGACACAAACTCACAGAATGGTGAAAAAGTCAGACCAAGAACTGTTCATAAGAAGCTTCTTGTCCAGGCTGTTGGACAGACGATGGCCATGCTCAATCCGAAGCATCAGCTGGAGTGGTGTAAAGCACCACCATTAGAATCTGGGTCATTAGAAAAGCGTTCTTTAGACGGATTAATCGTGTTTTACCATCTTCCCGAATGTACAAGTGTAAGGTTTGTTAGAGGAGGAAAAATGGTCTGGGGCTACTGCTTTCAGTTCCAGTAAAGAGAAGTCTTAATGCTGCATCATGCACTGATATTCTACAGAATTCTGTACTTCCAACTTTATGGCAGCTGGATTGGAAGTAGAATGTCCTAGGGTCTGATGCATGTCACATTGCTTGCTAATGCCCGAGACCTTATCAGCTTCTGAAAGACTTTTTGTGCTCACACTTATCCACACAGACCCAGACATGCGATCAGCCTCCGATAATAGAGTCTCTGATAATCACTTCTTTTTCTGTCATATGGTTTGTATCAGCTTTGTCTGGGCCTTTGCGCCTTGGAGAGGGGTAGTTAGGGAAAGTTATCATCCATGTATCAGAGACGGAGCTGTGCAGTAGACAGTGCAGCCCACCCTGGCTGAGCGTGCGTACACTGGGAGTCATAAAGAGCCATAAAGCCAAAATCATGCACTCCCAAGCACTACATCATCTAAACGGTTATAATAACAGGATGCAGTGACTAAAGAGGACAGACATCATTATCATGGTACCCCACCACCACCGCATGCCAACATACATGCACAGAGTGTGGTTGTGTGGCTAATGACAGGGAAAGGGAATAATGGTGGAGGGTTAAAGTCCGATAGACCTCCAGCAGTGGCCGCACACAGGCCTGGCATCATCCTGTTCCAACTCAGTGCCCTCTTATCATACACGCCAACCCGCTACTTAGATGGAGAGGGAGGGGGAGAGAGAGAGGACAACATGGTGTACCTGAAAGAAAGAGGGAAGAAAACGTTCAGCCCAGGTGGCTTCAGTCATGCAGTGATTTATAAGAATCCCTAATTACTCTGTAAACTCTTTATCCACTTACACACAGCCTAGCTCAGAGCAGTGAGGGAGATGACTGTAAACTAGTGTGTTTTTTATACATTTTCTGGACAAAAATGTCCTGACTGTTAAAAAAAAACAGCGAAATAGTCCTACATTTCTGTAGTGTGTTTTTACAAAAGCTCCATGATTCATTTGTTTAAAACTGAAATGGCAAAATAATTTATTTTTTGGTTACAGAGATTAAGACTAGGGTTATATTTATGGTTAAGGCTAGATTAGTCTTTATTACACACATACTTATACACAGTACTGTCATGGGCACCTAAGCCCATTTTAAACCAATTATCTTGGAAATAAGTGTGTTTTTGCTTGTAATAAACACTATATAACAATTTTCAATCCTCTTGAAGTGCTGCTATAATGTTGTTGTGTCATGAATCTTTGCGACTTTTGCTGTTCATAAGGCATCTCCGGTTAATTGCCAGTTCCCATGTTTCATGGGGCTTCTTGGGCAGGTCATGTTCTTCTTCTTGAAACGAGTATGATGATGGTGATGCTAATGATCTGAGATTCTTTGTTGAAGACAGGCCATTTTCACTCTGCAACACCAGCACTAGCATGGCACCCGAGGGCATGGCATTAGCAGGGCATGTGGCAAATTGGGAACAGATGGCCACCAACGCTCCTGCTCTTCATTTCCTGTTTGTTTGTCCTTTCTCTTCTTAGCTCTTTCATTTTCCATTGCTTTGATAGTTGTGCACTGGGCATGACCAGCAAACCTTCTGCATGGGACAGAGTATGTACTGCAACCAGATTGATCAGATTGGTAATTACTGCTAATCCATTATTGAATATTGTACCCTCTACCCATCCATGGTTCTTATCTGATCATATCATATTGATGTCTACTTCTGAGGTGCTTACTTTAGGTATCTAGCAGAGAGTCATTTTCCCCTGCCTGTGCTTGCCTGAGGACTCCTTGAAATCAGTTCTGCTGCCCAAATGATCGGTACATATTTTCTCTTGGAAGGCTTCCAGTGGCGCAACCATATAAGCATTGGCCCTATCATCAGGAGATCGCTAGTTCGATCCCTGGTGAAACTACAGCCATCCATGGCCGGGAGTTCAAGAGAGCACAATTGGCCTCACTCTCTGGGTGGGTAGGACCCCCCCCCACCGCCTTCTCCCCCCATCACCCAAATGTGATGCTAGTCAGCACAGGCGTCTGTTAGCTGACGTAACAGATCTGGCGGTTGGCGCTTTCCTCCGAGCGCGTTTGGCTCTCCAATGATGTTGCGTTAGCGGCAGTCTGAAAAGATGCGGTGGCACTTTACATGTTTCGGAGGAAGCCTGCGCTAGCCTTCGCCCTCATAGCACTCGTGGTATCGTGGGGGGGGGGTTGCTCTCTTGGCTTTGTTTATCTGTTTGTGGTGAATTTTACATTGCTCATAAGCCAGGGGTGATTCCCTATCTGTGATCTCTAACCCATTAAGACATCAAAGTATCTTTCAAGTCATATGTGCTGACACCACTCTTCAGTTTCAGGAGCCAGTCACCTAATTGTGTGCATAGCAGTAGTCCCTGTGTGCAGACTCTGGAGAAAGTGGATGTGAATAGAGGGAAATAGTAGGCTTCCTGGCCATTTCTGTTCATTGCTGATCGAAAGTTTATGGACACTTAGGTTTTCAAATGTTTTAACACAGAAAGGTCCACATTTTTAAGACTTACCAAGTTTTTTTGAGCAAAGCTGAAAACATTGTAAATGAATGTGTGGTAGTAATTGAGTTTGGGGGAAAAACTGTCAAATTACTATTTAGGCAAAACCTGCTACTTTGATGGACATGAAGCTGACGGTATAAACAAAGCACAGAAAGTCAAATTCCAGAAGAGAAGGTAACCCATTTTGATGGGTAGTATGTTATGTGGTTTTAGTACAGCTCATATAAACTTGTTCTTTCTCTCTCACTTTCTCTCTCTTGCTCATTTGACCACATTCAAACACTCAAGGCAATAGACACAGCCTCTCAGATTGTAGTCTACCTAAATAAGAACACACACATTCGCACAGACACTGTAATGCTTTCTCGCTTTTCTGATGTCCATACCACTCCATACATATTCATGCTATATGCACTGTGGCTAATTAATCATGCAAACTTGGACTCTAGTCAGACAAGGGTGTGTCTGAGCGTGTGTACTGGGGCTATTAGAGTCCCCACATGTGTGTGATGTAAGGGGCTAAATCAAATCTGTGGCGCATGTGTGATTTCTTCATTATAATGCTAAACAAACCTGTGACACGAATTATTACAGACACGCTCACGCACACTTCATATCCGCAAGCATATGAAAACATCCTAAAGTGACAGCAAGTAGAGAGTAGCTGCAGGCAATTGTCTGCACATTCTTCGCCAGTGCAGTAATGCAGCAGTTGCAAGGAGCCAATCAGCCGCTAGCATTTTGCCAGGGTCACATGACCTCTGCGGGTTGGTTAGACACCACTTCCTTGGCACGATGCTGATGTAATCACAAGTAGTCTGACTGCTTTTTGTCATGCCTTCGTTTGGCAGGGTGCTTTGATGCACTCTCTCTCTCTTTCACCTGCATGCCATCAGAAACTTTAGAGTTCTGCTGTTTCTTTTCTTCCAGCTCTGCTGTTAGGGTAGAACCTGTTGGTCTTGCTTTGGTTTTGTATGTATCAAATTTCTAGAATGCTGTTCAAGGCATGTTGTAGTTTTCGAAATGGAGTCAGTGGCATAACCAGGATCTCATGGGCCCTGGTTTAAAAAAAATATTAGAAAAGTGTACTCTGGGCCTTGCAACTTGGCACACACTTCAATTTGTCATAACTTCAGTTTCATAGCAGTCAGTAAATAATACATTTTTAAGATTAATAACTTAATAATAAGCAGTTTGAGTTTGAAGGCTGATTTAAAGGAGCTTAATACAACAGATTAGGGTACTGTAAAATGCTGAAGAACACAGTTACAGCATCAGAAGCCAAGAGTTTAGTTCCATGGTAGAGCCAAAGGTGGCCACTCCTACCCAAGTATGAAGAATAGACATCCTTTTGACCAACCCAGTTAAAGTGAAAACGTCTGTTTTTTTTTTCCCCTTTGGAATGGAGGAAAGCGTGGTGGAAAGTTCTGTTCAGTGTGAGGTTTGCTTTATGATGAAAACCTGCTGTCAGGGCAGTTACCAGTCAGTTAAGAGTCTGATGCTGCAGGCTGCATGTCTTGCTGTGATGGGTTACTTTGAATAGGAAACAGTGAGCAAACACTGGTTAAAATATTTTCACTGAATTTGCTGACAGCTTTCTTTCTCATTTGTGTGTGTGTGTGTGTGTGTGTGTGTGTGTATGTATGTGTGTGTGTGTGTGTGTGTGTGTGTGTGTGTATGTATATATATATATATATATATATATATATATATATATATATACATACACACACACACACACACACACACACACACACACACACACACACACACACACACACAGCCTGGCCAAAAAAAAGGTCACCGCCTGGATTTAACTAAGCAAATAGGTAAGAGCCTCCCATTGGATAATTACTGCATGGGTGATTATGTTTCAGCTGGCAACAAGTTATTTAACCCTAACTGATTCAGTGAGTAGCTTCTCATTTGTTAAACAACCATGTCGAAAGACACATCCTGTGGTTGTGGAAAAGATGTTAATCTGTTTCAGAGGGGTCAAATTATCAAGCAGAGAAAACATGTAAGGAGATTGCTGAAACTACTAAAATCGGGTTAAGAAATGTCCAACACGTTATTAAAAAGTGGAAGGACAGTGGGGAAACATCGTCTTCAAGGAAGGAATGTGGTCGGAAAAAAATTTTGAATGATCGTGATCAGCGATCACAAATGTTTGGTGAAATCAAATCGTAGAAAAACAACAGTAGGATATGTTTAATAGTGAAAGTAACACAATGCGAAGGCAACTCAAGGGATTGGGACTAAACAGCTGTGTAGCCTTAAGAAAGCCACTCATCAGTGAGGTTAAACGGCAAAAATGGCTTCAGTTTGCTAGGGAGCATAAAGCAATGGAAGAATGTCATGTGGTCTGATGAGTCCAGATTTACCCTGTTCCAGAGTGATGGGCGCATCAGGGTAAGGCTGACATGATGCACCCATCATGCCTAGTGCCTACAGTACAAGCCTGTGGGGGCAGTGCTATGATCTGGGGTTGCTGTAGTTGGTCAGGTCTAGGTTCAGCAACGTTATGTGCCCAAAGAATGAGGTCAGCTGACTACCTGAATATACTGAATGACCAGGTTATTCCATCAATGGATTTTTTCTTCCCTGATGGCACGGGCATATTCCAAGATGACAACGCCAGGATT
Source organism: Colossoma macropomum (assembly GCF_904425465.1). NCBI lineage: Eukaryota > Metazoa > Chordata > Actinopteri > Characiformes > Serrasalmidae > Colossoma > Colossoma macropomum. The sequence goes on along the minus strand of NW_023494793.1, from coordinate 13,904,047 downwards.
CATCGGGCTCAAACTGTGAGAGTGGTTCAGGGAGCATGAGACATCATTTTCCAGACCTGAACCCCATTGAGGATCTTTGGGATGTCCTGGAGAAGACTTTGTGCAGTGGTCCAAATCTCCCATCATCAATACAAGATCTTGGGGAAAAATTAATGCAACTCTGGACAGAAATAAATGTTGTGACATTGCAGAAGCTTGTGGAAACGATGCCACAGCGAATGCATGCCGTAATCAAAGCTAAAGGCGGTCCAATGAAATATTAAAGTGTGTGACACTTTTTTTTGGCCAGGCAGTGTATATTTCACACACACACGCACACACTTTCTAAGCCGCTTATCCTTCTGGGATGCCGGGGGGAGCTGGAGCCTATCCCAGCAGTCACTGGGCAGAAGGCAGGAAACACCCTAGACAGGTTGCCAGTCTGTCGCAGGGCAGACATATAGACACATACATTCACACCACACTCCCACCTAGGGGCAATTTAGCGTGTCCAGTTGGCCTGACTGCATGTCTTTGGACTGTGGGAGGAAACCCACGCAGACATGGGGAGAACATGCAAGCTCCACACAGAAAGGACCCTGGTCGCCCGGCGGGGGAATCAAACCCAGGCCCTTCTTGCTGTGAGGTGACAGCGGTACTGGTCACACATTCAGGGAAATATATTTCCCTAGCACTTTGCTATCCAGTACAATCCTACAGTCTAATCTAGCCATCCCATTGTAAAAGTCCTGAATTTGTGACCGGGTATAACTTACTGTATGACATAGCAGACTTTGCCATAAGATCTGTGCTGCACAGCTTTTATGGCAAAGACCGTTCATTTGTATATTGGATCTCTGTTAGCTACAGGTTAACTACTATCATAACAAAGAATTATCACACAATCATATTGTACCTTTTTTGGTGTGTGTGTGTGTGTGTGTGTGTGTGTGTGTGTGTGTGTATGCACATATGTGTGTTTGTCCTGAAGCTATTTAAAAGCACTGATTGCAGTGAGAATGGATGTTACTCAGGCGTGCTGACCTCTGCCAGCCAGAGAGAGAGAGAGAGAGAGAGAGAAAAAGCTTGTGATTATGTTGATTTACTTTTCTCATAATCGCAGCCTTCCTCCTCACACACACACACAGAAGACTGGAATGTACCACTTCCAGTGTTAACATCCTCCGCTCTATAAATGGCCAAGAACCAAGACAACACATTTGTTTGTGTTAATCTTAATGGTCACCTTATGGTCACTTGCTTTAGCTTAATAATGCTGATGGGAAATGGGGAAAAGCATGTGTTTTGGTTGGTGCCCGCACTCTTGTTCACTTGTGTTTGGGAGCTAGTTTGTTTTGCTCATGCTCCTTTGTTTGGGTTTCGGTGCATTCCTCACGAGCTTGTTCAGATCTTTAACTGATTTGCTCGTGTTTTTGCCCCTGAACTGGCTGGTAAGATCGGCCTGGCTGAGGTTTTGGCTAGGAGCTTTGGTCTAGCCTTTAAGTCTGGATTCAGTTTGGCCCTCTCAGTTTTGTCTTATTTTAAATCAGTACCTTCTGCTAGTTTTGGGTGATTATATCATCTTTACCAGTACACCAGCACTAATGTCCCACAACAATACTGATTTTTAGATTTAGCTGTATTGATAAATACTTAACTGCAATTTGTCATTTGCTGGGGGCTTTGGATTATTTAGAAAGAACAGTTCAATATACTTAAAAACTAAGTAAATAATGTTTATTTTTTCTCCTTATAACATTTAAAATACAGATTAATGTTCCCTTTGGTGCAATTCTAAGAGAAGAAAACAGAACACACAGTCTGATTGGTTGAAAAACTTTTTTCCATCATTCTGTATTGTTCCATTGATCAACTGTTGGTGGTCACAACTAAACAACTATGGTTGCTTTAATCTAAGCTGCTGGAACTGTATGTCTGAAAGCATCCAGGCGCCACTTCTAATGAGTGAATTCAGCTACATTAAGGTGCACCACTGCTGACATAGGTGTTCAGGTTGCACTCAATCAGCTTATAGAATTTCCATTGAAAAGCACTGCCAAATAAATGTGATGCTCCAGAGTAGCTTCACACATGAGCCTAAGGCCATCATGAACAATGCCAAGCTTTGGCTAGAGGGGTATAAAGCCCCCCAGTACTGAGCTCTGGAGTGATGTGGCTCCATCCAATGGATGAGTTGGAGTGTCCAGAACTGATCATCCAGTAATCTAAACTAATCATCAGTACATGACCTCACACATGCTCTTGTGGCTGAATGCAATCAAATTCTCACAGAAATTTTCCAGAAGAGTAGAAGCTGTTATAGAAGCAAAGGATGACTCCCTAGAGGTCATGTAAATATATCCGTCTTAAAGGCACAGTAAAAAAAGCGGAGATTGGAGAGTTTAGATCTCTCTCTGTCTGTCTGTCTGTCTGTCTCTCTCTCTCTCTCTCTCTCTCTCTCTCTCTCTCTCTCTCTCTCTCTCTCTCTCTCTCTCTCTCTCTCTCTCTGTGTCTGTCTGTCTGTCTGTCTCTCTCTCTCTCTCTCTCTCTCTCTCTCTCTCTCTCTCTCTCTCTCTCTCTCTCTCTCTCTCTGTGTCTGTCTGTCTGTCTGTCTCTCTCTCTCTCTCTCTCTCTCTCATTTGTTTGCTCGGTGAATCTGGCAGGTGGACAGCTGCTCCATGGTCCAGACAGCCCTCTTGGCGTGGGCACAACTGTGTGGGCATCCTGGGTAATCCCCCACAAGTGTGCCAGCCTTGCCCAGCACAGCTCACGCCATGAAACACCGGTGCCTGTTGCCAGAGTTCCACAGCACTCGCAGCGCAATAAGTTGACACAAATGTAACAGAAGCTAATTACTGACTACAGAGAGATTTGTGTGCGTTTATAAGTGACTGAGAGGGAGGGACGAGTGCACTGTTAGCCTGTGCATTTGTGTTTGTGTCAGTACATTGCGCATGAAGGAGTTCTGCATAGCTTTACTGTGAGTTTATATGTCAGAGCCTTATTTCGTTTTAGGCCAGTCACTATTGATTTTAATACTGACCAGCTAATCTACCAATTATTTTGATGATTAATCTGTTTTTTTTTTTGTTTTTTTTTAAAAGCAAAAATGAATTTGTTTTACCTGTAAATGTGAGAAGAATAGGAGAATTCAAAAGAAGAGTTAAAAAAAAAAATCATACACAAACTGATCTTGGCGATTCATAGATAAGCTAACTTTCCTTTTCTTGTTTAAACTGAATATCATTCTTACTTTAGTTCACTTTTTTAAAAAAATTGTTTGTTGTTTTTTCACCATGCAGAATGGTGTAGAATGGTGCAGCATGGTACATTATAAAGATGGACTCTGAACTAACAGGTTAACAGTAATCACAAGCAATAGTAGCAGCAATGGAGGAACTTCAGGCTCAGATTTACTTTTTACCCTGCATTTTATTTTGAGAAGTCACAGACTGGAATTCTGTTTGTTTTGTGGTTTACATTTTGAGCTCAACCCATACATTCCAGCTTGGCACGCTTGGCTCCCCAGCAAGAAGAATAACCAAATTCAGCACAGGTGCACAGGTACAACGTGGCACACTTCGCAGTGGAAATGACAACAAAAAGGCATGATTATGGATTTACAATTCAAAAACTCTATTGGCATTTCTCAGTATAGTTCAGTGCACGTAAACTACTGATTTCTACCAGAAATAAGCAAGCAGCGCTGCCGCGAGACGCAGCAAAACACTTTTGGAGCAACACTGAAACCAAACACATGCTTGACTAAATGAAGGAGTTAAATATTCTTCGTCTTCTAGAATGTTCATAGTTTCAGGTGAAGTGATGGAGTGTTTAAAAAGAAAGCCACAGCATGAAGTTTGAGTTTTACATTATGTTTACGTCACGTCTTCTGTGAGTTTACAGGCTGGTTTCAAAGCAGAAATCTGATCACTGCCTGACTCCTATAGATCTGGAGTTGTCTGATGTGCATGTGAACGTGTTGATCGGATTACTGACAAAATTAGATTTTTTTGCAGTTATCGGATTGTAATGCAATGTTGTAATGACATGTAAATGCACTTTTCTTCTCAAAGCTGGAAAGACTTTGTAAAACACTAGGCATGAACATGCTTACACATGCACTTCTCCAGTGTTACAACTGCAGAATGTAAAGAACAGAGGTGTGGTTTATCAGCATAGTATATTCCCACCTTGTATTTGGTGGGGATTGAGAGACACTGAAGCTAATCCAAACAACACTTGACATTCAGTAACATTCAGTTAATGGAATACCTTAAAAAAAATCAATGTACTTCTGAAAGTTGTCACAACCTTAAACACACAAAGTGCCAGAATCAGTGTTCTACGTTCTTCCTCTTTCCTCTGTAGAGACTGCCCTCTAGTGGCCAGATTGGGCACTTGGGCACTCTGATACATTATTCTCTCTCCTCTCCACTTAATCTTCTTCCCGCTCTGTCATACTTAGGTCTTTACAGCACATGACGATGCAGAGTCTGCAGCAAAGGTGATACAGTTTTAACGTTCGCAGCCAAGTTTCTTCTTCAAATTGTATACAACTGCCGGCAGTAATTGTTTCAGTCCTGAGGAAATGCACGCTGGCAGCTGAAGTTTCCATTGAGTGAATGGTGCATGCTGGCTGTGCTTATGGGTCTGCATCTGTTCAGCCAGAACCTCAAAGCCTCTGGGCAGATATTTCGCTCCTGCCCTGATCTAGGAACAGTTTCTGCAGCCCGCAAGTTTTGCCGCAGCTTTTACAGAAGCCACAGACCCGACCTCAGATCAGCTGCCACGAACAACACCAGGGCCAAACATCTGGTAGTGAGCGAGCAAAGTTTCTGTCATCTATTCCCAGCAAACGCTTCTAGCGCTGATATAAATAGCAATCAACAGCTAACAAGGCTCATACAATAAGTCGGTGTGTGTGTGTGTGTGTGTGTGGGTACAGTGCGTGAGTACAGTGTGTGTGTAGACTGAGTTTCAGTGTGAGATTGATTAGAACAGGAGTGTCCGCTGCCAAGAATGCAGCCGAGCTCTGTCAGAAGAAGGCGGAACAATGAGACCCGGCGAGCCGATGACAGAGCAAGCATACTTAAAGCTTTAGTCAGGATTATAAGATGATTCTTCATCCTTTGAGGGAAGATTAATGTTTAATGCCTTAATGCTTACAGAGTGCATATCCCCCCAGGTGAAGCAGGTGTGAGAGAGTCAGAGAGAGAGAGAGAGAGAGGGAGAGTCAGAGAGAGAGAGAGAGGGAGAGTCAGAGAGAGAGAGAGAGGGAGAGTCAGAGAGAGAGAGAGAGGGAGAGTCAGAGAGGGAGAGTCAGAGAGGGAGAGTCAGAGAGGGAGAGTCAGAGAGAGAGAGTCAGAGAGAGAGTCAAAGAAAGGGGGAGAGAGAGATGGTTTGCGTATGTATGTTAGTTTCAGTGCATTTGTGTGTTTTTATTTTGTGTATTTCTTTTTTCCCCTCAGTATTTCTCACTTCATCCTCTTTCTTTTTTCTTTTATTTCTATCTCCCATTGTTTGTTTTTTTTCTTTTTTGCTTGCTTTCATACTTTCTTTCTCGTCTTCCTTTTTACTTTTTCATTGTCTCATTTTTCATCGCTTTTTCTTTCCTGCTTTCTTAATCACGATCCTCCTTTCTTTCTGCTTTTTTCCTTTCCTTTCTTTCTTTCTCTCCCCTCTGTATCATTTCTTCTCTCTCTCTCTCACTCTCCTCTCTCTCTCTCTCTCTTGCTCTCTCTCTCCTTCAAACTTCATCGTCTCAGGCCACGTGAGCCAGCCTAAAGGAATCTGTTGTTGTAAAAGTGCTGGAAGAGCTGAACCTTTCTCTCTTCCCCTCTCACTGTACTGCTGTGTGTCTGTACAAGTGTTTCTCACATACGCTCTTGCTCTTGCTCAACCTCTGTGATGTGCTCTGGCATCTCTAAACAACTACAGGTGCCTCAGTATGGGGCCTGAGACAGTGGGAAGATGTTTTTTCAGACATGTGCTGCACACACACTGGGCGGTTCTTCATTAATTCAAATATACACTGATGTCACTGTTTAAGCCTGCTGAGTAAAGTGGCTGTGTCATGGTCCAGTTCGTGGTACAGTCAGTCATCAGTCTTTGTTGAAACAAAGAATTGCTAAAACGTTACAAAACAAAAAAAATATTGCTTCATGTTGGAAAGTACTAAAAGATAAACAGTAAGGTATCCTTTTTCTGTAGTACTTGGAATGATAATCAGTATGCAGCAGTAACACGACTGGACACATTCAATTGTTGATTTAAAGATTAAAAATGATGAATAATAAGAAAATAGTCTTACTGTTTTTGGAGATTAAATAGGCCTGCAACAAAAAGTCAGAATATAACCGTGTAAGTGTAATAAATTTTGGAAATAAACTAGTCATTATTGACTCAACCCTGAAACCCTTTTTTTCTCTTTTTGTAACTCAGCCCTCAGTGACTCAATAACTGAATAATTTCCTAATCAAACTTTTCAGAAATAAAATCATTTTACTTTGTAAATACTTTGTAAAGCTACTTTGTAGTTTTACAATTAAGTTGTATTAAAAAAAAAACAACCAAAATCAGAAAGTTACAAAATTTTTAAACAAAAAAAGTTTTCAGTTTTGGTTTTTGGCCATTACATATTTTCGTGCATCACTTCTAGTAATAGTTGATGGTTGTTCATAACTGTAATTGTTTTAGATTGTCCTGCTGATGATGTAATTGGATTATTGTGCTGTGTGTTTTTGTGTTGATCAGGAGTTTTCCTCAGTGGACTTCCGCAGTAACTCTTTGTCAAGTCGGACCCCGACCCCTCCTGGGCGATACTCCCCACACAGCCCCATTGAACGAGAGCTTTCGGTCTCCCCCCGCCGCAGGTACACACACACACACACACACACACGTTTTGGTACAGCTTTGATAAATCTCCCATAGATGTTCAGTTGTGTTGAGATCTGGTGACTGTGAAGGCCGTAACATGTGCCTCACAGTTTTCATACTGATCAAACCATTCAGGGACCTCTCGTGCCCTGTGGAAGGGGCCATGGTCATGCTGGACGAGACCACTCCCATCAAGGTAGAAATGTTTTATCATTGGATAAAGCTGATCAGTCAGAATACCTTTGTACTGAGTTGCAGTGATGCTTTCCTGTAAGGGGGCAAGTGGACCTAAAACATGCCAGCAGAACAGGTTCATGGGAAGCCCACACTGTAGAGGTCAAGTGTTAAGGCCTATGCTGTTCTCTCGGTGTACACATGCACCGAGAGAATATGGTAAAAGAAGCCTGCAGTTGTATTTGTAATGAAGTTTTATGAAGTGCAACTCTGTGATATTCCTCTCTGTTTAGTCTTGGATGGAGTGTTCCTGCTGACAGTCTAATCACTTCCTATACTGACATTCTCGGTCACCCGAGGAACAGTCGCTCTTCTGTTTTCCTTACATATCACACGAACGTACAAGCATCACATTCACTGAATGTGTTTTCAAGCACATTCAAACTCTGATTGCTGATGTCTAAATGCAGATATCGCTTTAATCAGTGTTCCTATTAAAACACTAGCTAGTTGGGCAGTCTTTGTGATTCAAGCTCCTGTCATCTGTGCTCTAATCTTCTCTTGCCTTCTTGATCCAAAATTGAAGTCAACTGGGCCTGCTCAGCGTTTTATACATGCCACAGTGCATGGCAAGATGTTGCTTTGCTTAACACTTTAAGGCTGATACCAAAAAAGTTTCTATTTTGGCAATTTTACCTACTCTTTTACATTAATAAGGTTATTTCTGAATGCTAGTAATCTATTGAAAAATCTGAAATTTTTATTAGCTTTGTATGTCTGACTACTTTTTGAACAAGAAAACACATGAATAGGAACACATCGTGAAACAAATCGATAATAAGCGCTTACTGATGCGAAATCTACTCATGCGCTTGCTCAGAAAAAACATGGCGCATCCACCAAGAAAGGATTTGTCGTGAATTTTTATGTAGTGACATAAAAAAAACAATACCACATAGAAAGCTCTGGTTCTACATGCTGAAATTGATAAAACCAATTTCAAAAACATCAAACAAACACGCTGCTTCAGCAGCTTTGATAAGTTATGCCACACTAAGCACTGATAATAAAAGCAGGCTGTGATGTACAAAGTTGGACATTATGGTCTCTCCACAGCCTTTACAAACATTTATTCTTATTCTTAGCAATTCTATTCAGTTAAACAGAGTGAAGTGGGGACTTTCGTAGCAAATTGGTAGAAAATCGACTTTTTTGCCTCCGTCTTGCTAACCTATGTGCATCCATCCAAATTGGGGAAGTGTTTGTGTGTTTAAAAATGGGCTAGAATCTGGAATTTGACAGGGCAGAATGTTTAAAGTGACCAACGCCTCGGCATCTGACTGCCACGGCGTTACGACATCAGCAACACTTCGCTATGTGAGCAGATCCTCATTTCCAGCCAGCCTGAATTGTTTGTTTAGTAGGGAGGCCGTGTACACTAGGCTTACATCATGGTATCAGGTAGTATTAGACGTTGGTATTGGTGCATTTTTGTGAGTATGAGTAAAGGAGCATGGTAACGGGCGACACCCAATACCAGCATTTCTAGTTAGCGTATCTACACAGACTCCCAGTTTCGGATATTTTCTAATATGTTGAGAGTAATTCTGTTGACTTAGCTTGATCTGTGGGATTCTGGCCTGCTCTCCCGCTCTGTCTCTCTCACTTCCAGTAAAAAAAAATAACACACACAGTTGTTTCAGGGTTTATTTTGGCTCCTTCATCTTGGGGTTCTGTCAGCCCCTTAGACAAGTTAGAACATGGCTGGTATCCTAGTCTGGGTCTCTCTGTCTCGTGCTCTCTCGCTTGTGCATGCTCCCTCTCCCTTTCCCTCTCTCTCTCTCTCTTTTTCTCCCTTTCCCTCTCTCTCTTTCTCACACACACACTCACTCATTTTCTGTTTTTCTGCTTTTTCCCACTTTTTCTCTCTAAAAATCCCACTAAAAAGGATTTTCACTTCTGCCCCTAATTGGCCCCCCACTTTCCTTAGATCCACACACTCTCTAACACTCTTCCCTGGCTCCACCCACTCCATGTACAGCGTATAGAATTATCTGGGATTCCCTTTTGACCCACCTCCTTTTTTTCACCAAGCCAATACGTAGTAGCCTTGAGTCACACCTTTCAGACTGAAACTTCTCCCTTTTCTTCTGTCTCAGTTTGGCAAAACAGAGGGGTGTGCATGTGTGTGTTTTGCGTGTGTGTGTGTGTGTGTGTGTGCGCATGCTTGCGTGTCCGTGCGGTTGGTTTTAAGCGTGTGTGAAGTTGTAGCAGCAGACTTCTCTGCTCTGTTGGACCAAAGGGAGCTGAGCTAACTGCAGAGGAATTTGTCTTTGTGTGCCTTTTATTGTGCTTTTGAGGTAAGTCTGTTTTTAACTTGTTTTTAGGACAGGTTCTTCAGGGTTCTTTAGACTGAGGGTTCTTTTTTGGGGTACAGGAAGGGTCCTAAACCAGCACCAGACCTTCATCAGCTTCACTCTCTGGCTGTGATGCTATCGTGCATGTTTTGGCTCTTCTCTGTGTGACGACTGCTTAGTGACCTGTGTTTTCACAAGATCACAATCGCGCACACTCATGTGGGCTAATAGCGAACAAAACACAACATACAACATATGATAAGGTTTGGAAAATGCTAAAATCAGTGGCTCATAATACATGAGCTTCTAAATAGGGCTGCAAAGATGAGTGGTGATTCAGCTGTATCAATTCCAGGATAGTTTTAATCGATTATATTGATGTAAAAAGAAATGTATGCTTATGTTCTTAAGCCAGAATACATTTTTTAAGGCTAGCCACATACAAATAAAGCTTGGTACATTGCGTTTGCTGTCTATAGACTTATACTGTGTTAATAGCTTCTACAGTCACGTTTGTATATTTACAAAAATAATTCTGAATCGTACCAAAATAAAAACATCCAATCTGGGTGAAATTTGAGCTTTTTATGATGTATTGAATCATTTCCTAGAGAATCTGAAGTGAATCCAAACATTATGAGGTTAGAAACTTACACCACTACTTGTATCAGTTTACACCCTTGTTGTATTGGTGTAAGTCATACATATGTACTTGCGGCTAGAGCTTTTGATGCCTTATCGTACTCTTCTCAATCCAGAGAGCAATAGAAGGAGCAGGAGGAGGACAGGAGAAGTATAGTCTTTAGGGCAGAGGGGTTCAGTGAGAGTTTGGGAGGGCTTGTAGAGGAAAAAGGGGGAAAATGAGCAGTTTTAGAAGAATGGGTGAATCTGGTTTCAATTTGGAGCGTGTTCCCCAGAACAGGGCTGGGTCCAGCCTGTGGATCTGAACATGCAGTGGATCTGAAGATTTATAGCCTCCTCATCTCTCTCTCTCTCTCTCTCTCTCTCGCTCTCTCTCGCTCTCTCTCGCTCTCTCTCTCTCTCTCTCTCTATCTATCTATCTATCTATCTATCTATCTATCTCTCTCTCTCTCTCTCTCTCTCTCTCTCTCTCTCTCTCTCTCTCTCTGTATCTTGTTCTCTCTTGCTCAGTATGTTTCTGTCTCTCTCCTTCTCTTTCTCTCTCTGTCAGTTTCTCATACCACGATTTCAACACACAGATTCACATTACATGTTCGTCTCACACACAGAGAGGCAAACATGCCAGGTATTGGCCACTTGTCATACAGGTTTCTAAAGATGTCAACCACACCCACAGCTAGTGGCTGTTTCTGTAACAGCAGTAGTACATATACCACAGTAAGTTGTCGGTATCTTATATATTGAGACCTTCTTTATGTACAAGGTGTGTTTGGCTATACTGCACCACTCACTGCAGCTTCTGACTTACTAAAATTTGATTGCAGACTGCATGATGAGTTATAAGGCCTCTGATACCAAAACCACAACCACTTTACAGGAACGTAAAGAATCTGTTTTTCCAGAGCAGTGTGATGGCCTGAACTACAGCATAATAAACCAGTGGACTGGTTGGCTGAAGTATTTAATGAATGCAAAAGTTGTTCTTTGAAGCAAATAGCGAAAGAGGTCTTATGATTGGATGAAGTATTTCCTCAAAGTAAATCTAAATCTTAAGGAATTTGTTCAGTCACTTTTGTATATCTGTTTTATACCTCCTAATTCAGAGATCACATAATTTGTGTTCATTATTTACTAAGTGATTGAATGTGGTTGTTTTATCTAAAGCAAATCTAAAAGCATTTGTACTGTCATTTTTGTATATCTGTTTTATACTTTTAAACTTCAGGTGTTCTAGTTGCTAAAAACAACTATTACACTGCCACTGTGGCTTGTTAATGTTTACCAACAAAAAAATTATATAAATCAACCATTAAATCCTACATTATTGCAAAGTGACTTTTTAAAGTACCTCTAGTCATAATTGAAACTATAAAAAGTAATCTATGTTCAATACAAAATAAGTATTAACCACAGAAAAGGTTAGAATCTGTGTCTCTGTCACTCCAACACGTGTCGCTTGGCTTCCCTTGCTTAGTTTTCAGTCCTTTATCCTCTAAACCAGGCATGTCAAACTGGGGACCTTTCAGGCCAAAGTGCTGCAGAGATTAGCGTTTACCCTCATTTACCGCTCTGAATTCAGTTCACGAAGGCTTTGCTAATTAGCTGATGAGCTGAATCAGGTGTGTTTAATGATTGTTAGTGATTAAGGACTGAAGCTTGACATATGTACTCTAAACTGCATAATCAATAGAACATCCATGAACTGGAATCAAACCTGTGTTGTGGTGTAAAGCTATTTTAGCCTGCTTGCTAAGCTAACACTAGCCTTCGATGCTAATGATGGCAGTATAATGGAATTAGATTAGATAATTAGATTACCTGTATTAATAGAGCTCCATTGAGCTAGAATCAAACCTCTTCTCTGGTGTCTGTGTGTAACTATAGCATGCTATGCTATATTTGACAGTATAATGTATCTGAAACATAGATTTGACACAGTTATAACTTGAGATCACCATCACTTATATATTTTAGCTAACGGCTAATTGCATAGTCCAGACTTCGTACACAAAATGGGAACACTGGGCTGTGCATACACATTGAGGACAAATAATAATCATAATAGGCCATCCAAGAGAAGTTAAAGAATTTAAACACCACATATTTGCAGGGGATCTTGCTTATCATTAAAATCCACATCATTAGATGTGCAGCACCATTAAAATATAGTAGAGGGCTTAAAAAATTATGCTTTATGTGTGTAATGACTGATATTTTGATCTCTCTTGACATGGTTGAAGAAAGTTGTACCTTGCCGAGTTTAGGTAAATACTGGTAAAGCAAAACCCACGCCAGCAGTGGGCTTCAAATCAGGGTCAGCTGGTTTACACAGCACACAGTGTGTGTGTGTATATGGGTTGCTGATGTAGAAGAGCATGTTTGCTCCAGGCCGTTTGTGCTGGCTGGGCAGGCGGTAGATCATGCTAATTGGACCCCCATATGTGGCAGGAATTTACCATAAAACAAAACCTATATTTTCTTCACTGTTTCCCTCACTGTAGTGCTTAAGAATGCTCCCTTAAAGTTCCTGCTGACCAGCTACTGTAACCTACTAATCTTGCTCACTCACCATTTCACTTTCCTGCTTTAAAACTGGATAACCTGGTTTTTTCACACTTTCAGGATGACCCCTTGGCCTCACTTCCTTATTTTGCCCCAGTTCATTTCACATCACCACGACAACTTGCTGTTGAGAATGAAAAAAGACTTAGACTTCCAGTGGAAAAAGATCTAGCGAGGAAAAACAAGTGAAACAGAGCAATCGGGAGAGAGTTTAGTCATATATGGTAGAAATGTCACATCTTAGTGTTTCATCCAGTCAGGAATGCCCGGAAAGCAGTTAGCAGGGTGAGTGGGTTTAGTTTAAAGGCTGCTGCTGCTACCTGAGGGTAGGATATGGATGCAGTTAGCCACAGTGGGATAGACTCACCCTGTCTGCTGAGACACTGATTCCCTGTGGTTTGATTTTTATCTGTGCACTGTAAAATAAACTATGCACATTGCCTCTGGGTATGGGTCTCCATCTCATGGTTCAGATGGTTATGGACTATAATAGTCTCAGAACCTTGTTTTAGTTTGTTGATTAGAGCACGTATTAAGCCGTTTAGGGGATATTTCTTTTGTACACACAGTATGTGTCAAATATATCAAATGAGATTCACTATGGGCCGTTTTTGCCCCTGTGTTTTACACCACCGGTCATTTTGGTAACTTTTGGGACCATTTTTATTTCTGATCATGGGGCATAAAAATATGATTATTTCTTTTAATAGATGTTTTTGCTTCAACAGCGCGTTCCAGACTGACATGTTGCAGGTGATGAGTGGATGAAACATCTTAAAACTCTGTACAAACTATCGGAAACTTCCAGAACAGGTGCCAGGTCACTCTGTCTTTGCCCACTTGGCATTTGTAAGGAATTTTAAAAAGTAGCTTTGTTCCACCAGGTGTGCTTTTTCCATTTGCTCACCTTAACAAAAAAAAAAAAGCAACAAATTTACTGTTAGTCCTCAAGCTTCAGTTGTGTTTACACACAACATTGCATCTATTTACTATGAAGAAAGTAAAATGAACCTAAATAAAATTACTTTGGCACATTTGTCATCAGTAGGGAAGAACTACCTGAACACAATTATTTAAATATTATCTAAAATGAAAGTTAATCTAAATTGATGTAATCTATAAAATTTCTCATTATTCTGCTCAGCATTAAATTGATGTCAGCCTATACAGTTACAGTTCTGAAAGTTCTCCTGTTGCAAACACTAGAGTCCGAGACTTAACCTGAGCAAGTGCTTTCAAGGGAAAGGGGCCAAGCACTGATTGCAGGACCTTTTGCCATCTCTGTGCTGGGAACACTGAATAATTTTCTTTTTAATGACTGTTACATCATCAAAGGCTCCTCTGTTAAGTTAGTTTATCCTTATCTTGGCAATGACAGAAGTACCAAAGAATGTTATCCTCACATGTATTGGCTTTGGTTTGATGCCGAGTGTAATGAACCAAATGCTTGAAGATGATGGATTGTTCCTTTTGAACAGTCTGTATATTAAACAAATAGATGGTACTCTGAATAATACAGTTTTGTTCCCTTTAGATTTAATTCATCTCTTACAAAGTAATAGAAGCTGTAGAACTGGTCTTATACCAATCAAGGATGACAGACTTTATCATCACTGCAATATTCAGAAGCCTGTAAACCTTAGATGTTCACTTACAGCTCATTGAAACAAGCGGAGAAAATCCATTTGAACTTTCATTTGACACAACAATAATGTTTTAAATTGAAGAGGTGATATTTTCTGATTTTAAATTATGATGTAAACTTATTTTTGCTCATACTGTCTACATTTATGCCATGTTATTGTCATTTTATAACATATAAAACAAAAACTAGGAAGACTCAAATCTGTTTGTTCAGAATGTAAATGTAATTCATTTTATGTAACTACATTTGAAAAGTGTAGCAAAATGAAGTTGATAACTCTCAACATGTGAGGCTAAATACAAGTAGAGAACTATGACTCTGTGAGTTTGGCCTTCAGTGAAGGGCATAAATGCCACGTATGTAAGTACACATTAATAATTTGCTTTATGATTAGCTCTTTGTTTATCCCATTACCCCCACCAAGGCTAGCACCACTATAGGATTTCTAATGTTATGATAACACCAAGCTTGCTGTGGTAAAACATTTTATAGCAGCTCTAATTCAAACAGTCATTTGAATCTTGTGACAGGCAGTCCGGTAACATATATTTTACTTAAGTTGCAGTTTTACAGTATCCTTCAGGATATAATCCTACCATATAACTGCTGCAGCTATTTTTGATTTCTAGCAACTAACAGAAAGCTAATGTTCAGGCCTGCAGTAAAATGTCCAATGTCACAAAATTATACTGGTAGTTAACATATGTATACCACCATCTGTTCACTAGTCCTAACCAAATATTTGCTACCTAAAAATCATTAGGACTTTTCTGAAGGCCTAGAAGGCCCTAAGGTTCTCCTGTGGTCAGTACAAATAAAGTTGAAAAGCCTCAAATGGATATACAGAGAGCTTTTATATCACACTGGACTTATTGGAGCTAACCCTACGGCCTCCAGTGGCTGAAGAGATGCTACTGATTTCATAATATGTTTTTGAGCCATGGCTCAAGATCATCCTATGGTTTTCTCCCCATATCCATCTGTAATATGTTTATGCTGTTATACATGCACTACAGAGGCCTGTTTGCAGCAGAAACAATGTTCACTTTTTGCCATGTGAGCTAGAGTTGATTTGAATGGGTTACAAGGTCAAAGTCACTATGTTCTCATTTCCTTTTGGCTTATTTACAGCACAGCCACATAATCACACCGACCACAGATATATTGCTGTTACATTTAGCAACAGTCAATTCATCCATTCATGCTTGAAGTAGCTTGTTTCCTCCTTTAATTTAAAGGTACTGAATTAGCAGTCTCATAAATGGCTTTTTCCACTACTGTTTTTGTATTTTCTCACAAGTGGTCTAGACAAAGCATGAATGCAAACTTTATAGACTTTGTCCTGTCAGTTCCATGAACAGTTAATGATTGATTTAAAGTGTGAACACTGAGTCTTAGGCTTTCAATTCCTTTTCTCTCTTCTTTTGTCTGTCTGTGTGGGTCAGCTCGGACTTCGGGATGCAGCGGTTTGACAGGGACTCTGAGGTGTATAAGATGATTCAGGAGAATAAGGAGTCTCGTTCAGCCCCTCGTCAGTCTAACACCTTTAAAATGTTGCAGGAGGTGCTGGAGGCAGACGAGAAAGGTGAGTTACGTGCACGTTTTCACACAGATTTGCTTCATACCTTCAGGCTGTGTAGACATACACAAGTTCTGTATGTATTATAGATCAATGTAAGTACCTATAGAGTTGTGCGCAAAAGTTTGGGCATGCTGGTCTTGTCGTTGAAATTAAGTTTACACATCCTCAGAGCTAAAGCTAAGCTATTTAAATGAACACACTTTTGCACATTTTAACGCACATTTACTGTTTATTTTATTAATTTACATATTAGTTTAAAAAAAAATAAACATAAAATGTGGCCTTTGCAGCAGTTTTGTTAAGTTTTTGTTGGATTTTTTTCTCTCCTTTAATGTGTTAAACTTCAACAAATCAGCAAAACGTGTAATTTCACCGGGTGCATTCAAACTTCTGCATACGACTGTATATAATACGTCTTACATGTATATAGAACTGCATATAAGTTCCTATATTCAATAGTAAATTTATAAGCCCAATTTTGACATCAACAAATGGTTTTGCTAAAAAAGCACTTTAGAAACTCAGAACCATGTTGGTCCTTACGTTATAGGTTAGCCCTGTTTTTCTGTTTTTCTTACAAATTCAGGACATTTTTGTTCTGACAGTCTATGAAAACAATCACATACATGGACACAAACACTCTGCAGTTCATTTAATTCCTCCAGAATTCCTTGGTGGACACCCAAACAGCAACTGCAAATTCCAGAAATCTATTGTAAATCATTGGATTAAAAATGAACTAATAAGCAGGCAGTCCTGTTCACGTTTGCTTCTTTTGCTATTTTATCAGCATAACATGCTGGCCATTTTCTACCTTTTATAAAGCATCCACTATTATAGTAGTCACTCCAAGTCCTCGTGACCTACTGTCCAAATGCATCATACATTTAACTACTTTGATTAAATTGCCTTTTATCTGAGGAATCAAGTTTAACAGGAAGGTTGCCCTTAAGTTCACAGTTAAGCGTGTGTGCTCTCCTAGCCGTTTCCCACACTCAGCTGATTGTGCAGCATTTTGAGTCTAGTAGTCAGAAGACAAGGCAAGGCGGCGCTAACAGTTTTACGATGCGCAAACGAGCTGCTGGCAAACGTTCCTGCCATAACAGAAGTGTCAGCGAGCAGCTGAACGGAGAGCAAACCACTCAATCAGAAAGAGTGAGAAGCTGAGGTAAACAGGGAAGCATTTGAAAAGATGTGAAAAGTTCTCATCCAAAACACTGTGCTAGTGACATTTAGATAAATATTTAGATTCTGATCAACTTAGTTTCCAGACTCTAAGCTGATAAGACAAGTATTTAGTTCATATAGTTCAGTTCATGGAGATTATACAAACTGCTTGTCACACCACTGTATTAAAAAATAGAATCTGAGCTCATGAGAGCTGATAGTAACATATATTATATATACATTTTTGTATGTTCATTTTATGACAGAGGCAGCACTCCGGTTTCCAGGGAAACTGTCACCAAGTCCACCCAAGCCTGTGTCTTCAGTCGCCGGGGTCCAGAAATTCCACACTTGTGAAAAATGTGGCACCAGCATTGTGTAAGACACATACATATGCACATAACATGATGTTCTCAATGACATTTATTCCATTTACATAGTGAATATAGAAATGTACATAGATGCTAAAACTGGGCAATGAGGCAGTGAAAGGCAAGGCTTAATGCTTCAAAGGCATTAAGATGAAAAAGCATATTAACACCCTGGTGCACACTCTACTCTATCTTCCTGTGCTGGCTTGCTTACTTGTGCTTTGTGAAATCTCATTGCATAAGAGATTATAAGTAGGCAGTAGAGCTGACAGAGATAGTTCACCCTGAGGGAAGAGCTGTTCTCATACCTCATTACCTTTATTTGCCAGGGCATTTTCATAGGTGTAAGAAGTGGGTTTGTCTCAGTGCTAAATTACCTCATTATACTCACTGTTGAAAATTTCCCTCAACGCCTTGACCCGAAGCAGTTGGACAAACATGTATTTTGTATGTGAGGGTGTGTCTGTATACTGTTGACTGTTCAAGACATGCACCTGTGGGTGTTGGTGTGTTTGTGCACTAAGTAGTAGGTGTGGATAGATTTGGATGTGTATGTTTGTGCTTAGTGGATATCTGCTGAATCCTTAGGCAAATAAAATAAAAAATAATTATTTAAAAGGGGATTTTTATCAAAACTTTAAAATTTTTTCAAAGGTTTTAGGGCTTTTTTTCTGCAGAAATATGCCATTTTGTTTCTCAAATTGGTAGCAAAAGCTTGAAGTTGCTCCTTAGTGTGAATTTAACTTGCTTTACATTTGGATGATGATAATGTTGGATGATTATTTCTTTATCAGCGGCACTCCAACTCATCCCAAAAGAGTTTAATGGGGCTCTATCACTCCAGAGAATGCAGTTCCACTGCGCAACAGCCCAATGCTGGGGGGCTTTATACCCCATTTGGCTAAGGTTTGGCATTGGGCTTGGTGACCTTATTCTTGTGCAGCTGCTCCAAAATGTTCCATTTTATTATCAGTGATTTTCTACGGAGATTATTCAAGCTGTGCACAGCTGAATACCCCTGTCAGCAATGAGTTAACCTTAAAGTAGCTGAATTCACTAACAACTTTATATATAATTTTTATATATAATAAGTATCAGTTATCAATAGTTATATGTAACTATCAATATACTATTTAACTATCAGTTCTTCAGATCAAGTAAGCTGGCTGAGTCTTGGGCTGCTCACTGGATGGTTTTGAGGTGGCGGTGAAAGGGAGGTCACTTCATAAACTCACTGCTGTCCTGGACAACACATCTCAACCCCATCCATGACCTACTGGTCCAACAGTGGAGCACCTTTAGCAACCGACTAATTCAGCTCAGTTGTAGTGAGGAACGGTACAGGAGGTCGTTTGTACCAGTAAAGATCGCACTATACAACACCTTCCCACTGTGCTGGGACATTATTGCATACTGAGCTACTGACAGGACAGGCTCACTGGGCACCAACTGGACATTTTTACTATGCACTGACACTTTGGTTTATACATCTATACATACTGCGTATTGCACTGCCACTTGTTTATACACCCAGACATATTGCACAACTATTAGCATGTTATTGTTTACAGTGTTTAGTCACTTTTACTTACTTATTCTTGTACTGCACATTATATTTTATGATTGTTTTAGTAGATTTTATGTATATCTTCTTCCATTTATTCACCTGTATAATAGCGTACGGCAATTCTTTTACTCTAGTTTTGCTCTTTACTGTACTTCATGCTTCTGTGATAGACGACTTTCCCTGTGGGATTAATAAAGTGATCTATCTAACATCACACGACATGAAAAAATTCATTATGATTAATATATTTAATACATTTTAAACTTTAGCGTATTGCCCAGGACTTGTCTGATGGAACTTTTCCCCTGTGTTGCAGCACCCAGGCGGTGCGGATCGTAGACGATCGTTTCCGTCACCCAGAGTGCTACACGTGCACGGACTGCGGCCTCAACCTGAAGATGCGCGGCCACTTCTGGGTGGGAAGTGAGTTGTTCTGTGAGAAACACGCCCGCGAGCGCTATCAGGGGCCAGGTGCCGGCTACCGCCATCCCATCTCTCCTCACCACTGAAATAACACACTTCTACCCCCTCCACACCCTCCAGCCCTCACTCCCACCCTTACTCCCTCCACAGCGAAAGGCAGGAGAGCACTGACTTAGAGGAAGCAAAAGAAAAACCAGAACCCTTAGCTTTCTCATATTGGCTCCCAGTATGATTGTTCCTTCCTCAAGTCGCTGTGCCACAACCTGCCGACTCTGGACTCTGGGACTGGACGAGGGAGGGCTGGGAGGTGTGGAGTGTTATAGGCCGTGTGCAAAGAAAAAAAAAGTTATAATATTCCCACAGCTTCAAATAGTCTACTCTTTAATCTCTGTCTTGCCTGCCAGTTCTTCACATTGTATTAGGCTTTGTTTTGTTTACATAGTTTTTCACCATGGATTTATGTCATGTTTGTTGTGTCAGTTTTGACTGAAATGTATAGAACCTCTGCCTTAAGGCCAGCCCCTAATCTGCTTCACACAGTGATGATATACACAGTTATATCATGAGCAGTGGTGCACACGGGGCTGGTCTCCTTTGTGTTTGTGTGTGTGTGTGTGGAGTCAAAAGCAGGTTGAGGGGAGGGGGGTTTGAATGATTCCTGAGACTAGTTTAGATCTGATGCCTTGATAAAATGTATTGCTATTGAAAGTATTTTGCTATTACTTAATATACGAATGCAGACACAAACACACATTCTTGTATAAGCACGTTCATTTAGTTCAGGGCTGTCCAAACAGTGACCCAAAGGCCAAAAAAAAAGACCTAAAAAAGCATTCAGCACTGCTGGCTCATCTCAACCCATGGATCTTTCTGTCTGTAATTCCTAACCAGCCAAATCCCATTCTGCCCCAGAGGGCTAAATGTTTTTGGGCAGCCCTGATTCAGATGAGTATTTGTTATCTTTTCATTTACTTTTTATTAAACAAGGGAAAATATATATTAAAGCAATAATACGAGTAATAACATTTTTGTGTACATAATGTATGTGTATTTTTTTTTTCTTCTTAATTTACTATGTGTAGATGGTGGAGTGCTCTTTCATGCTGGAGGGGACAGGGTTGTGTGTTTCAGTGTGTTGTATGTTTTTCAGTGTCTTGACTTGATGCTAAATATGTCTCTCATGCAGGATAAAGGAAGAATGAAATATTTACATAGTCACGCTGTTTGTAATATAAGCCTTCACATAGTTGGTATATTTTCATAGACAGAACTCAGTGGTGAACTGATTTGAATTGAGTCTGATGAATCTTGAATATTATATTGCCATTTGTTATGTTAGCTGTGCTTTCTTCACTTTTTTCTTTGTCAAATATAAAATTTGCTGCTGATTGGTTAGTCGGGTGTTTTATTCAGTATGCTCACTCTCTTAGGTTTGAGTTGATTCTTTCAGTCTTATCAGGCTCACAGGGTATCTGGGGGTCCTTAAAGAGTCTGGAACGCAAAATATTGCCTGTAGGATATTTGCCTCTCTGGTTAATTTGTTTTAGTAGATTTCCGAAATCAGCCTGCCATGTTCAAACCAACTGTCGTTTTCTGAACATTCTCACTTTACCATATGTATTATGTGTTGGACCATTAATAGCCACTGTTTCCACAGTGCAAGTTTTTTTATAGCTCATGGTGGTCACTTCACATGGGCTGTGAAGTCCATATTATGATTACTGGCCCTCTGAAACTGAAAACGGAGTATATGAGTATATAAAATCTGAATTCAAAGGTCTGCCCCTCCTCATATGACCACTAGAGGGCCACAAAGTCACTGTCCTGCAAATATTGATGAAGTCACTGTGAGTTATAATTGAAAGTGATTGGTCACAAACCAGATTATTATTTTTTTAATTAATTTAGTTAATTTAGTTGTTTTATTAAATAAAATACAGTGTAGCTTAAACATGTAAGTATTTTAAATGTTAATATTTAAACATCTAAATGATAAATAATCTCCTCTAATGCTCTGTTTACCAAAACCTTTGGCAAGTTATCTGCCTCAAGATTTTACCACTTTTGGTCATTCTGTGTATTAATTGTGTTATAACGTCATTTTTGATGTTCAGCTCTGTTCATGATTCCCACACATTTGTTTGGAATCTGAAGTTGTACATTACCAGAATACAGTGAGGAGGAAACGATTATTCAGACCTGTTTTTGTTATTAAATGTACTTCCAGTGCACATATCCACTTCAAATTGACGCACATCTATACACATATTTTAGCCTACCAGTTAAGTTTTTTCAAACTTTGTTTATGCTCAGGTATACATAATTATTTCTTTACATTTATAAGTACGTGTGTGTAAATTTGAAGTGAAAAATGCAGTGGGAGTATATTACATAACAAAAAATGTGTCCAAGTACATTTTCTCCCTCACTGTAATGAAACATTTTATAGATGTATTTGCCGCAAATCTGATTTCATGTTATTGAAAACATTAGTTCCATGATAGTGTACTTCTCACATTTCGCATACACTTTTATGTTTTAGAGGAAAGACCTTTAGGAACTGCTTTTTGACACTGATGATGAATGTTATTCTGCTTTAATGATTCCAACGATTTATGACCTCTTTATTCTTTATAATAGTCTTCCCTTGCTTTGGCTACTTAAGATTAGTGGATATATACTTGCACACTTGTGCTTTCACTTATCTATATGTGTCCTACATTTGCCCACAAAAATGACTTAGTGTTTTGATTTAGGTTTGACTGCAGAGGCTTTTTTTCAAAGCTTCACATTACAGTTGATTTAAGCTCAGTGCTCATGTTCATGCAGACGTCTATTAAACTATCCAGAACTCACTCCCTGTGCACCATAATGGTTTACCTTGTTTAGTCAGAGATGAATGACCTGGCTTCTCTTTCCCCTCTGTTTTGGCTCTCTACTCTGGGTAATCAGGCTTGTTGGTTAAGAGTTGCTTTCTTTGCCCTTTTGCCTGTGTGTCTAAGTCCATATGTGTGCACAGTCATCACTGTAATCAATCTTTTCTCCAGAAGGCCTAGTTGAGCTGCAGCAGGCTGACTCCAGCTAAAGACAGGAACTATGCTCCAGCGAGAAGGGAAATGGGTGTGTAATCAGACGTTTGCTACTCCCTCATGTTAAGTAACACACTCTCCAATGAGACTGCCTGCAATCCCCTCAAGAATTCCGCACTTGGAGTGAAAGTTAGGCCAAATGTGCACAGCACTCGTACACTTTCCTGTAAATGTTAAGCAAGTCTATCTGAGAGGACTTATTTCATTTTGAAAGAGTTATGGCATGCTAAGAGTTTTACTGTAAACACCTTAATAAATTTCAAAAATATTTAGAAAATGTATTTATATATGTTCTGATATGTTGTCAGATCAGGCTACCCAGCTCTGAGCTGGAGTGGGAGTTTTTTCTATTTGGGATTATTTAAGTCCTGCAGTTTGAGAAAAATGTGGAATTTAGGCACATGCTAATTGGTAGCTATAAGCCTCCATTACTTGTTAGCTACGTTGACCTCATAGTGCCAGTTCTATACTTTAAGACTTTAAGAATATACCTCAACACTAAACATTGACTGATCAGCTATATTTGGGGTGTGTGGAAAACCTGTCACACTTTTACAGTGGTGGAATGTTTGTATATTCATTTATATCGTGCCTTTCTTGAGTTTAGGATCACTTCACAACAAATATACAATGTTTAAAAAACTTTACAACAAGTTAAATTATGCAAAACAGTTCTACAAGACAGCTCACATCAAGCAGGATGTTAAAACATTTGATCAGTGTTGTGAAACTCCCTTTTTACTAGGTATGAAGCGCCTCATGGACCTGGCTTGTAACTCACTCATTCAGGTTTTGCAGGCTGAAGATTATCCGCAAGGGGGTGCAGTTGGCACTCAAATAGCTTTTGTTGCTTTCTGTCAATGACCCCTCGTGTACTTGTTTTTATACTGTTTGAAAACACCAGCTGCACTTTACCAGCACAATTGGTTTTCAAATAATTTGATTACAATTTCATTATATTAAAGAATGTGGAATTGTTATTTGGCCTTTTTGCAGGTGCACATGTATATGCATTACATAACACTGACCACTGTCTTCCAGTCCTCAGCCGAATACAAAGCTTCAAATTGCCAGCACCATCCTGCTAATATTCGCATGAATGAATGTAGTGCAAGGGAACAGCAGACCACCAGGAGGCAATGTTCTTTTAGGAATTAGTAAGAAAGCCCACTCCATCTCCATCTCTTGAGTTCAGATCAAGCAGATAGGCTTTTATCAGTCGCCAGCGCTGCTTTCAAACGCACTCACAAAGAGCTCTTTATGTATTTGTTGGCCGTCTGTTTGTTTTTTCATGCCTTTCACAAATTTCATGGCTTTTTTCCCCCCCTCCAACTAATATTCTTCTCTCCCAGTGCTGGAGACAGTGACCTCAGTGCTCTGAGGCTGCTAATGGGAGATGATGTCACTGCACACAGACCGTCACTCCAAAACCACAAGGATTTATCAGCCCTGGATAAGAGTTTTAAGATGGAGGTTTGACAAACAGATCAGTATAAGAGAGCATGGACAGCTATGGGCCACGAGCAGCGTCCCTGACAGTCAAGAGTTGCTACTCGTTATACAGTTTGAAATTAACTACATAATTGCATATTACATAAACAGCACATTCTCCATCAGTCTGAAGAATCATTTCATGATGCAAAGAACCCTTTAATCAGGGTTCTTTGAGTGTTCATGGTTCTATATAGAACCATTTTCTTTACTAAAGAACGCTTGAAGAACTTTTTTAAGTGTGAATGTTGATACATTGTGAGGTTTAAGTAAGGAAATTGAACCTATTACATGGAGCTTGTGAACTGCTTCTAGATTAATTTAACAAATCAGAAGTAACAGAACTGCCAGGCTGTGACATCACAACCACAAATAACCAGCAAGCTGGTGCACTGTGTTAGGCTTTCAAGCCTCAAGCCAAAAAAGTATGCACTGGTCTTCTTAGCCAAACAAGGCCCACACATCAGTTTATACTAAACATTCGCAATCAGATATTTTGCCAAAATCGTTCAGCCCAACAAATCTCCGTTTGTCACTCTTTCTCCAGACGTACTTAATCGTTCAAGACATGTTGGGTGTCCAATTTTTGCTTTCTTGAGTTTAGCACCAGAGCCATGGGGCTAACGTTGAATATAGCATTCAACTATATGATAATGTTTTGTTTAGTTTTATGGTTCATATTAAGTCATACTGTGTCCTAATATACATCAACAAGTATGCATGACCTTACTGAAGACCTGTATGTGATTGAAGTAGGTTGAGAAAAGTTTGGGGGTATTTACAGAAATTATTTGGGTGACTATTGACTTCTAGTGTTTATTAGCAACATTAGCCTCACAATAAACTAAAGACACAAACATGTCTTGTCTGATCGACCACATCTGGCGTTAGTGGAAAAAAATGTAAACTAGATTTTTGAACAAAGCTCCCAGTTTTCCAGCTTTTACTGTTCTTCCATACACAGTCATACTTACAGAGCCCCCTGGTGGCCAGAACCCTGAGTTGGTGCCCCTGTCGCCCTCAGGAGTCATCCAGCCTCGGCTGACATTTAGCACTCAGGTTCTCATGTCATGTAAGGACTGAATGTAAAACATTTTTCTGATTTGACTGCACATTCCACTGATTCTAGCGCATTATGGGCCTTATTTCACCTCCATTCTTGGCCTCGTTTGATGTGCCTGAACTGCCCTACATTTTCATAACACCTATGTAACACCCTCATTAATGATGTATTTACCATTTATACTGTACCTGCGTGCACTCAGGCCTAAACTCTGCCATTCTTCTTTCAAAGGCCGCAACCAATTATAGCTACGCTCTTGTGTATATTGGTTCCACATGAATACAATATATTACATCAACACAACTGTTCTCCAAAGTAAGGAAACTAAAGGCAAGCATTGTGTGGATGTAATATGTTTTATTCATATGGGACCGAGAGACATGCTTTAATGGAGGAAATTCGAAGCAATCCTTTTTTTCCCCAGTGTATAAGGCCTACACTACAATGGTCAGTGGGCAGTTTGCCACTATTTATGCCGCCAATAATGAACTGTCCACTGAGAAGCAATCCCAGCAGAACACTTACAGAAACCAGGCTGTCACAAGAGTCGATACGGAAAGTCTGCACTTAAGTATTTGACACATGATGGTCATTGTTTTCAGAGTGGACATTCATTTATCTAGCAAATAGGGCTGTTCTTTTCTGACCACTGTAACATTTTGCCTTGCATCTGTCATCTGTCCACTGTATTTGTTTTCGTTCTTCCTCTGTCTCTTTCTGTCTATCTCTGTCTCTCTCTTTTTTCTTGAGTGTTCCCTCCCTCACTAGTCCACCTGGAATGGACTCCAGATGTGGAACTCAAGAGGGGGGGGGGATTGCTTGCACAGCGATATGAGAAAGAGAGAGAGAGAGAGAGAAGAGAGAGAGAGAGAGAGAGAGAGAGAATGTTGGACCGACATAAAAGTTTGTCTGGATGCCATTAAGTACAATTTGATGTAATGTGCAGTTTGGGACGTGACATTTTAAAAGGAAACTGCTCGCCAGATGAGGAAAGTCTGGGGGTCTTTATTGTAACACGCGCGGGATAAAGCCCCCTCTGTCCCGGCCGTGAGGCTGCCTCTCGCCTGCCTTTTCCTCCAGCAGTCTCCGCTGTTTTCCTCTGGAGCTCCGCACGAACAGTATCGGCTACAGCCACAATAACAAACCGCTTCAGCAGCACACAAACCCGCCCTTTGTACCCAACACACCGCCGCTCCTGTTGAGCCCCTTCATCCGTTTTCACTCTTTTTTCTATTTTCAAAACGCAGTTTCTGCCTTTTTTCCACCTTCCTCCATCTTTCTCGACTTCTCGTGTATCAAAAGGGGCTCCGTTTTTCCAAGAACTTTAAAAAAAAACTTTGGGGGTTTGAAATAAAACAGTTTTGCTCTCCTGAGACCAAAAAATGGTGGACTTATGAGAAGCTAAGCACAAAGTGAAGCCGTGTGTTGAGAGTTTAACAGTATCAGCCCATAAACACTCCTGACTAGCTCTTGTGAACGATTGCGCTGAGTTAACGTTTCTGTCCATCACCGAAGCAGGATTTTTTAGCTGAATCCAAACAGAAAGTCATTGTTCTCGTGTCTGAGAGGAAATCTTTGTTAGCTTTCTGCGCCTTTTTTAGTGTTAGACTGCTTCAAAGCCTCACAGTCAGTCAGATTCGTTTTCAGGGTTCACCTCAGTCTGTGTGAAACCTAGCTTAGCCAGCGTGTAATGTGCCCGTACTGCAAATGGCTGCTCCGCTCAAAGTAGTCTCGCTTAATTGGGGCCTCAAGGTTGAAATACCAGCGTAATTGCCAGCTTGAGAGCTTATTTGTGGAGCAATTTTTGTTGGCTTGTCGGTTTTCAGTGAAACAAAGCAACACTTCATCAACTTCACCTCATGTTTTTCACGGGGCTAACACTACATGCTAGCTGTGACGTAGGCTAGTTGTTCGGTCTGTTTGAAATCTGCAATGCTTTGCAGAGTCTTACATGAAGCACACTGAAAAGACTAAAACAGATTTTATGTATGTATTTATTTATGTATTGAGTTGCTGAGTGGACCTAGAGGATCAAACAGTATTTATAACATATTAATAAAGTAGTCATAGCATGTTAATAGTAGTTTTATTAATGTTTGGCCCCTCTGGCTAAAGTATGTTCACAAAAGTTGTACTCCAGCAAATTTACATGTCAGTGTCCATTCAGTGAGCTACTACTTAGAAGTTTGGACTCATTTATCATATTGATGATTGCTGTTATTGTATTGAATAATAACCTAAACACTAAAATGCTAGGAGACTGGCACCAGAAGATATTTTAGTTTTTTGGGAAGCATAAAATGATAAATATATCATTCATCATATTATAATTATCTATAGTTATTTCTTGATAAGGGTTTTGCTTCAGGATTTGATCAGGTTTTAAATACTTGCCATTCTGGATATCCATTTTTTATTAAAACTTGGTTCTCAGTGTTGTTACAGCTTTTTAAGTAGTGATAATCTACAGCTCTGCTCATCATGCCGCACATGTCTAACACTTAATTAGTGGAGACCTATTAATTTTAGGGTAGAAGCATCATTAGAATCATTTTATACATACAGTCATGAGCAAAAGTGTGAACACCCCCAGTCAATTGATGTTTTGCTGATAAGTTAACAAATAGTCTACAGTAAACAAGCTTAAATATGGCAATTTCTGCATATTTTAGAGCACAATTTCTATTCATCTGCTGAATTTAACCCTCTGTGGTCTAAGGCCACGTCTTGATGTTTGCATATCTTCTTCAAATTGCCTTTAAAGTCACTTGCTTATAACATGATACCCTTATGTCTCACAAAATGCTCCATCATCTCTGTTGCTACTTTCCAAATCCACTGCAGTAACTTCAAACTCTTTTTATGCCGTTTCACATGTGCCTCCATTGTCGACTGAATGAAGAATGCAGGGTTTTTGGGGTGATGGGTCAGTGCTTAGTGATTTCCTGAGTGTGCATTGGTCAGTTTCACACAAATCCACCAATTACACACAGTGAGAGGCAGATGGCGTGTATCGTAACCCCTCTTCATAGGCTTATAACTCCGGCTGTGAGTCACATAAGATCTCATGATAAGATGGAATCAAAAGGGTGACTCTACAGATTCAGGAAATGAATATTTCTGCGCTGCCTTATTGAACCATAGAAACATTGAATTTGATGCACGGGCAAGTTTGGGAGGCCCAGTCTGTTAACATATCGGGGGAAAAAAAATTAAATGTTTCACAGCCTTTTTACGTCACATTTTGTTATATTTTCCTAACATTAAATTCAGCAAATAAACAGTTATTATGCAGTGCACTAAAATGCAGTGTATAATAATTGTGTTCTCTGTTAAAGGATGTGTAAGCGGTGATGTGAAGCTGCACTATGTAAGATTTGTGGATTTAGAAACCTCTCCGGTGTAAAATGTTTGTCTTTTTGTAACATCGGTTGTGTGTTGGACCATAAATATACATACAGAGATGCTGCGTTGAGCTCAGCCAGGCATGCAACGGTGTCGTCTTGGGTTGGTCAACACTGTTGCCGGACTGTATTCAGTACAATTGCAGAGGTAAATAAAAAGTACCATCCAAATTTACATGATTTAGAGTCTATAAAGAGGGGAACATAGTGATACTCATGTTTGTGTGATGTTTACGTACAGATCTAGCCATGTGGTTGGTCAAGCAGAGAACTCATTGATGTAATTATTTTTTCTCTGGTCTTCTAATAGGTTTATTTCACGTTATATTGATTGATGTGAACTGTAGTTATACTGATTAATTTATGTTGTTAGTAGTGGGCAAATGTTCATTGTAACTCCAATCATACCTTAATCCATATAGAATATTCACATTACACTCTCAGAAATAAAGGTAGTAAACTGTCACTGGGGTGGTTCCCTCAAGGGTACCTCAGTACCTTTAGTCAGGGAACATAATTGTACCATAATCCATTAAAAGTATGTTTTCTGAGTTGTACTGACTCCACACACCCCGTCTCGTCCCTAGGCTTTTTATTTTATTGTTCTGTTTTGAGGCACTTGCATTTGCTTTGGCTAATGATAAGAAACGTATTCAAATTTCCATCTCACCAAAATTGACGGTTCTCAATGTTAGGCTGGTGCTTCATGGCTGTAGCCTTGACTAAATGTTGGTCAGTAAATGAAACTGCGGATCGAGCCAGAAAAGAAAGGCTCTTAAACTTCAGCTAACTTTGTTACCACATTGTAGTGCATTACGCTGTAATTTTGGGGTAGTACTGGCCACCTATAACAATCATAGCCATGGGCCTGTTAAAATCTGTCTCCAGGCTGCATTTGGCCCTGTGGTCGGACTATGGACACCTTTTCTTCTACTTCTTTCAATTTTAATGAATAAAAAATGAATTTGCTGCGTTAACTTTTCACTTACAAAAAAAACATGTAGTTTGACCAGTGGTCCCCAAACTTTTGCATATGACTGTACATCCTAAACAAACTGGTTTAGATAATTGAAAACAGTGATCCCAAACTTTTAAAGGCCACTACATATCTACAGATTGTACAGATTTCTCCCAACAGCTGATTCTTAATTAGATTCTTCCTGCTTATTGTGGAGGCCTGGATAAACGGGCAGATGAGAAAAACTGTCTATATCTAACTTTCCTCCTTATCTGTTTGCTATGTGTATTAGATTTCCCCTCGCTGGTTCCCAGCTTCCGTACACACGGTACATGTTGGAGCCAAGCCTTAATTCAGCCTTGGATGGTCCGGTCGCACGCAAGGATACGAGGAGGTACTGAGAGCAACCGGCAGATGACCAGCTGGGTCATAGTGCCTGGATTTAGACAAGAAGAATAAACTGGACAAAGCAAAACTAATGGGTTTCCTCAGATTTGATTTCAGTAGCTCAGCTCTGGTAGTTTAATCGGCAGGAAGTAATGAGTAGATCAGCCTGTTAGATCAGGATGGGTTTGAAAGTTTTTTCTCATTCACTCTTCATTACTCAGCTGTGCCATCATGTGTCCAAATTCACTATACTAGTGATCCCGGATGAGTACTGGGGAGGAGCTGTTGCTGATGCTCTTGTCCAGCGCTGCTGCAGCTGAGCTACCAGAAACTGTCCAACATAAGAGGCCTCTGCTGTTTACCACTGGGGAAAGGTGTGACCTGTGCTGGTTTAAGGGGAGCCTGGCCACTTCCTATTTCTCCCGTTATATCAAAAACATTTCTGCAAAATGCCAAAAGGAAAAACAACTACCTATATTGTACTTTTTTCTAAAAAAGCAAGCAGGTTTGGGGCCGCAGGACGCTAGCGTTACTGCTACTGAGTGCTGATTGATTGAGATTACTGCTACTGAGTGCTGATTGGTTGGTGAGCTAATCACTGACGTCATTAATGTACCTGAGGTGCCATTATAAAGTCCTATATGTTAGCTTAAAGGCGTTCAGAAATATAGCAGCAGTGTTAAAATGTTCTGTGCTGTTCTGTGTTCAGGAAATGAACACATTCTTCTATATAAAAAAATCTATTAAAAAAAAATTACAGATTATAATTTTGCTCAAATGCTCCATATTAACCCATTCATTTTGAACTCAGGAGCGCCCTCTTGGCCTTTACAAACCCTGAAGACATCACCGAGTGGCAACTCTCCCCTACACATTCTCTGGTGTAACCCCAGCTCAGCCAATCATATCAGAGCTCATAAATTGTAAGCCAATCATATCAGAGCTGGGGGAGGGGCTCCGTGGTTATTTTTCTGGGTTAGGGTTAGGAGTGACATGATTTTGGCTAAAAGCTACATGAAATAAAAATAAATATTATTCAAAATAAATCAAATTCAGAGTGAAACCGTAAGTGGTTATAGCGTGGAAATACTTACCTACAGTACCTGTTTGTGACAAGTTACGGTTAATATAGCTGGCTGTCTAGTTTTTACTAGATAGCCAGCTGACCATTTATAGTGCCTCTTAGCTAGCTAGCTAACTTTATATACTTAAGTTAACTGCTTGAGGTGAAGAGAATGGACAGGCTACTTAACATTGACATTAGCCAATTTCAGTTTAAGCATGAATTTTCAGAAGCTTAAGAAGGAGTGTGGAGGAGAGAGAGAGAGATAAATAACATTATCCATATCTCTTTATATTCTTTGTTGTCGTATTTCTCTTCAGTATTTGAAACAGTCACGTCAGCAAGAGCCACAGCCTGTTGTTTACAGCAATTTATACAACAGTTAGTTCCGGCCACGCAAGCTGATTGGTTAAGAAGCGTTCTAACCGTGTCATAACATCACGGGTTTTTCACAAACACTGTATCACTCCGCTGAGACGCCGTAGGAGACGCTTGAGCCATTTCACATTTGGCTGATTTGATCAGACTCTGAAGATGAGACCACAATAAATTGCCAAACTATCATCACCACTGAGCAGCTTTTCAGTAGGCAGCTCTGACAGAAGAAAACCTAAACCACCTGGAATCAGCCAGAAATTAACCGAATACCGTTCGCCAAAAGGTCAACGGGCTGTAAGATGCTTTACAGACTGGCTGGAACAAAACAACATTAATATTGATCTGGCAAAAACTGACAAAACTGAGCTCCACTTGATATTGCTGCAGTTTTATGGCTCAGTCCGATTTGGTCAGACTCTGAAGATGAGATTATGAATATTTGACGAATGGTATTCGGTTCATTTCTGGCTCATTCCAGGGTATTTAGGTGTTCTTGTGTCAAAGCTGCTCAGTGGTGATGATAGTTTGGGAATTTAGTGTGAGGAGCTGGAGAACGAACTGCTGACTGAGCAGCGAGTGAGCGGAGTTCGTAGCAACAAGCTGCTCATTAAGGAACTATAATTTGGCGGAAGGAATTGTGAACATTAAAACATATTAAATGCCGCGTTCACGGCCCAATTTATTCATTTCTTACTTTATTTATTTAACTGTTGTATAAAAGCAATAGAACACTCGAGGGAGTGTTTTATCGCGAATAACATCACGGCTGTGATTTGGTCTTAAATAGTGGCTTAAATAGTGTCACGCAGTGTTAACCATAACAGCTTTATATCTCTCAGTTCCTCAACCTGCAGATGGACAGATGGACTTTTAAGAGAGGTGACAGCTCTGCTGAAAGACAGTCAGGTGAGAAGATTTTTGTTTTGCCAGTTCAAATAAAAAAAAGAAAATGAACAGATTGATCCCTGCTTTAGCCTTGAATTCTTATAAATCTGATTGTAATAAAAATATTGCGATGCTAAACAGGCCAAGAGAAAGAGAGAAAGAAGCTGAAGGAGTCTGACAGGACTGAAGGAGCAGGTCTGATCAGGTACTAATCTATATCCTGGGTATTTGCATAATATGTGCAGGACCTGCAGTTTCAATAGAGGAAATGATGTTGTATGACTGCATTACTGTTGCTTGATCTGTTTCTACTGTAACTGGATGGGGAGTGTAAATCATGTTACATATTACCTAATACAACAAACTATTCACAGTGTGACCATATAGTCATATTTTTGGTCAGCAAATTTGTGCCTATTGAAAGTCTAAAAGTTCATAATGAGCAGACATTTTGGGCCCGTAAAAGAACCCGTAAAATGCCCCTTTCATGCACAAATAGTTGTTGAAAGAACCAGGCAAGACTCCCAAAATTAGAGCCGTAATAACAGGAAATGCACCAAAATGGGCACCGTACCTTTGAGTCAGTCAGACTCAAACATTACGTACAAAGGTCTTTTTTACTTTTCTGCCATTAATGAGCCACCAGAAGTGCACAGAACAGCCCTGGTGTTGAATTAACACCTACACTGTTGAATTAACACCCACGGTGTTTATTTAAGTCCAGCTGGACAGAAGAATACTGTAGCTATTAATGCAACTCTGGGGATTTTGCCGTGTGCCATGTGCGGAAGAGATTTCTTATTTAGCCAGTGTTTTTAAGGAGTCCTCAGGATTTCTGAGAGTTCTTTTAAACTGTGCGGACCGTCTAGTGCTTAGGAGTCTATACTGAAGTCTTGGGGAGGGGAGAGCAGATTTCAGCAAGATAAACACTGAGACGTGGCTATCCAGATGCTTATGTTTAGTACTTAACATACTGTAGGCCTACTGTTAGAGGGGGGCTGAGCAGATTTCAGTCAGATAAACGTAAGAGTAAAGACACGGCTATTCAGGCACTCTCACTAAGATCTTCAACAGCAGGGTTCCTTAAGGGTTCTTTAGAACCATGAGTGCTATATAGAACCGTTTCATGCTTAAATGGTTCTTTGCAGGGTGAAGTGGTTCTTCAGATCAATGGAAAATGTGTTGTATATGATTCTTTAAAGAACCTTTTTGAAAATGGTTCTATGCAGCACCCAAAGGGTTTCTCTACTGTTACAAGCTTGACATCGTACCTTGTACACTCTTAAAAAAGATGGTTCTTCAAGGTCTTCAATAAAGACAGTGGTTCTGTATTGAACTATGAACACTCAAAGATCCATTTGCATGCTTAAATTAAATGGTTCTTTACATGGAGAAACGGTTCTTCAGACTGATGGAGAATGTGTTGTATATGGTTCTGTATAGAATCTTTTGGAAAATGGTTCTCTATAGAACCATAAACACTCAAAGATCCATTTTCATGCTTAAACGGTTCTTTGCCTGGTGAAATGAATGTGTTGTATATGGTTCTATATAGAATCGTTTGGCAAATGGTTCTATATATCACCACAAAGGGTTCTTCTATTGTTACAAGCTTCATATCATAATAATAGCAGAACCCTTTTTGGTGCTATATAGAACCATTTCATGCTTAAATGGTTCTTTGAATGGTGAAACAGTTCTTCAGATCAATGGAGTTTGTGTTGTATATGGTTGTTCATAGAACCTTTTTTGAAAATGGTTCTATGCAGCACCCAAAAGGGTTTTTCTATTGTTACAAGCTTGACATCGTACCTTGTACACTCTTGAAAAAGATGGTTCTTCAAGGGTTCTTCAATAAAGACAGTGGTTCTATATAAAACTATGAACACTGTAAGATCCATTTGCATGCTTAAATTAAAGGGTTCTTTGCATGGTGAAACGGTTCTTCAGATTGATGGAGAATGTGTTGTATATGGTTCTTTACAGAACCTTTTAAAAAAAATTATAAATAGCACCCAAAGGGGTTCTTCTATTGTTACAAGCTTGACATCGTACATTGTACACTCTTAAAAAAGATGGTTCTTTAAGGGTTCTTTAGTGAAGACAATGGTTCTAAATACAGCCATGAACACTCAAAGATCCATTTCATGCTTAAATGGTTCTTTGCATGGTGAAATCGTTCTTCTGATTGGTCGAGAATGTGTTGTATATGGTTCTATATGGAATCTTTTTGAAAATGGTTCCATGTACCACCAAAAACAAAAAAACTGCTATTGTTACGATGTCAAACTTGTAGCGATAGAAAAACGCTTTTGGGTGCTATATAGAACCATTTTCAAAAAGATCCTGTAGAGAACCTTATACAACACGTTCTCGACCAATCAGAACGATTTCACCATGCAAAGAACCATTCAAGTATGAAATTCTTCTATATATAACTCACGGTTCTAAATAGAATCATTCCCTTTACTAAAGAACCCTTGAAGAACCATCATTTTAAGAGTGTAAGCTGGCATCCTACATAACCAGTGTGTTACAGGGCCATGTGGCAGCAACCGTGTTTTTTTCAAGACATCATGAAGGAAATGCAGCAAGTGGCAAAGCAATCTTTAGAATATCAATTTCAACCAACATATCGCTGTTGTCGGAAGAAAACCTCGTATCTCCAAAGTGGCAACTTTACGGGAGAAGGAAAAAACATACTTTACTTTTAATGTAAGTCAATGGAACCAGACATTTTTCCAAGTGATTTTAAGTCATTTCTTTTAGCCCATTCATCATGAAATTTACATATAATGTAAAAGGCAACAGATATTTTCAAATTACGTCAAAAACTGAAAAACATCAAAAATGGAGATTTCTCCCGACGACAGCGATATGTTGTATATAGATGTCATTTTCTTTATGATTTCCATAATGTTTCAGTTTCTGGTACCTCAAGCTTCTTTGTAGATCAGCAGGCTCTGTCGACTCAAATGATTGTTTCAATGTACCAACTCATTTTTTAGCTTCACTAGCGAACACTAGCTTTGTACAACTGTGTCTATGAACACTGTTATTAGCAAGACGACATTAGCTCATTCATTGTCCCAGTTATCTGGGGTAGTCTTGGGTAATTAACCAGAACTTGGGCACTAAATGTGCTGTAGTTTTGCTAACTAATTACTAGAGTTAGCGTTGTAGTCAAGACTACTAGTTGCAGGGGTAGCACCACACATGCAAAAAGTGGTGGCGAAAAATGTACCAGCTCCAAAAAAAGGAAACAAAAAGCCAAATGTGGTAGTGGAATTGCAGCTGACTGACTGACCAAAGACAAGTTACTATGACTGACCAAAGACAACTGGGCCACTAAAACTAACTTTCATTCATCTAGATATTGCCTTTGATTGATGACTTTGATACGGCAGTTCTATAATCTAATGTCCCAGTAAACCTTCATGAACAGTGTCGGTGTATGTTTGAGCCTGGGGGCTCACTGGGTTCCACCAAAGCCCTTAAATTATAACAGGAGGAGGAGACAGTTCACTGGTTCAAAAATGAACAGCTTCTTCCACTTAGTTTGTTTACAGAGAAACTCTCACCCCTCAACGCAAAGAGCTAGTCGTCTTGTTTCTAAAGCCGCAAGTAAATTAAAATGTGGAACATAAACGGTGACCAAGTTCATTAGTTCATGTATTGTGGTAAAACA
The DNA here is from genome assembly GCF_904425465.1 of Colossoma macropomum. Classification (NCBI taxonomy): domain Eukaryota; kingdom Metazoa; phylum Chordata; class Actinopteri; order Characiformes; family Serrasalmidae; genus Colossoma; species Colossoma macropomum. The sequence goes on along the minus strand of NW_023494793.1, from coordinate 13,868,293 downwards.
TTTTTAACAGATTAGTTAGTTGTGCTACTCTCAATAAACACGAAATCCTAAAGATTTTGTTATTTTGGAAATCTCTCACATCCCAGCTGAACTGAAGATTTTGATTAGTTCTTCCTCTGAGTTTGAGACTGTCTGTTTATGCCTGTAGGTCAGTTGAAGGAGAATGGAGATATGTTTTAACTAAGCGTCCTAAATCTAATGAAAAATTGGTGGGGCCTGTCACCCGGTCTTGTTCCGCTCTGCATTCTGTCTTTTGGAAGCAAATGGTGTTAAGGTGCTAACTGTATATTTTATTTTAAAGATGTAGAGAAATGTTTGTGTTGTTAAATATGAATATTAAAAGAGAACAGGCTTATGTCTTTGCATTAAGCTGATAAACTCTGGCAAACATGTATCATTTAATGTAAAATATTAACAGCACAGATTATTCTAATTAGCTAAGAAATTATGAGTTATCCTTACCTTCAAATTGAGATAAGGTTAAGTCCAAGACCATTGATTTGTAGTCTACAACACTAACCAGTGTTTAAAAAGGCTGTCTGAAAAGGGTTCATGTTGGTTAATATCAGTACATTATTTATATAATGTTTATAATAATGATAACATCTGCTAGGTTGTCTGAGGGATCTCCAATGTTATGTTAGTGCAAAGCTAGCGATGGTGTACATTCACTGTCCCATACTGGGTGTAACACCACTTATGGCAGCACTGCCTTAAACCCTGACATTCGAAGCTTGTAAGACATTTACACAGCACATTTGTTACTTTGTATGTTGCAGTTTATGGTGAATCTGTCTTTATCTTCTGATCTTTATCTACAGAGCTGGTCAGCTTAGATCTAGTTAGGAGTTTTTAAGTTGACAGTCTCTCTGTGTCTGCTGTATTCTTGCATAGAGGATGTTTAGGACAGTTTTGGGATGATTACACAGATGATTTTGCCTGGCATAACCTGTCAATATTATGTTATGTAATCCATGCGAGCAACATAACTGTCAGAGATTATGAACAGTGAACAGGTACTTAACATACTGAAACATTAATACCAAATTCAGTATGTGTGTGCAGCCATATGTATGCATGTATTGAATATTTTACACCTTTTTAATGCCTTCAAATATGGACTCTGCCAGTCAGATTCTACAGCAGGAACTGTCTGTTTCATAAATGTTCATTTTTCACTCGCTGACACTGTAAAAGCTGGTTCCACACTGTGTGTTAATACACTGTACGATTTCATTCAGTGCTGTAAGAGTCAGTTCAACACTGTAGGTCTTAATTCCACCATGTAGAAATTAACTAGAAGGGGAAAGTTTGCAAATGAACAAAGTCTTTGCTATGGAATCCCAGATGGTTGCTAAGGTGTTGCTAGGCTGTTGCTATGATATCCCAAGTAGTTGCTAAGGTGTTGCTAGGCTGTTGCTATGGTATGCCAAGTAGTTGCTAAGGTGTTGCTAGGCTGTTGCTATGGTAGACCAAGTAGTTGCGAAGGTGTTGCTAGACCATTGCTGTGTATTCCCAGGTCATTGTAATGGTGTTACTTGGCCAAAGTTATTCCAGGTGGTTGCTAAGGGCTAAGGTGTTCCTAGGCTGTGGCTATAGTGTCTCAGGTAGTTGCTAAGGTGTCACTAAGCCATTGCTGTGCTAGCTTAAGCGATGGCTAAGGTGTTGCTAAGCCGTTGCTGTGGTATCCCAAGTATTTTCTAAGGTGTTGATAGGCTTTTTCTGTTGTCCCAACTTGTTGTAAAGGTGTTGCTTGTCCAAAGCTATGTTATTCCAGGTGGTTGCTAAGGTGTTCCTAGGCTGTCGCTTTAGTGTCTCAGGTGGTTGCTAAGGTGTCGCTAAGCCATTGCTGTGCTGTCTTAAGTGGTTGCTAAGGTGTTGCTAGGCTGTTGCTAAGGTATTTTAGTTGTTTCTAGGCCATTGCTGTTATCCCATGTGGTAAGTAAGGTGTTGCTAGGCCATTGCTATGGTATCCCAGGTCAGTGTAAAAGAGTTGCCTGGCCAAAGCTATGTTATTCCAAGTGATTGCTAAGGTGTTCCTAGGTTGTGCTATAGAGTCTCAGGTAGGTTGCTAAGGTATTGTTAGGCTGTTGCTGTGGTATCCCAAATAGTTGCTAAGGTGTTGCTTTGGTAAACCAAGTAGTTGCTAAGGTGTTGCTAGGCCATTGCTATGGTATTCTAGGTGGTTCCTATGTTGTTTCTAGGCCGTTGCTTCTCCCCCAGGTGATAAGTAGACCATTGCTATGGTATCCCAGGTTGTTTTAAAGGTGTTGCTTGGCCAAATCTATGTTATTCCAGGTGTTTTTTTCTATTTGCTATAGTGTCTCAAGTGGTTGCTAAGGTGTTGCTAAGCCGTTGCTATGGTATCCCAAGTAGTTGCTAAGGTGTTGCTAGGCCATTGCTTTTGTACCAGATGATCAGTAAGGTTTTGCTAGGCCATTAATTAAATGAAATGAAATGAACCTTTTTTAGCCAACTGTGTCTGAACACGTCGGAATTGGACCTCCGCATTTAACCCATCCGTGCAGTGAAACACCACATACACACTAAGGGGCAGTGAGCACACTTGCCCGGAGCAGTGGGCAGCCCTATCCACGGCGCCCGGGGAGCAGTTGGGGGTTAGGTGCCTTGCTCAAGGGCACTTCGGTCACATACTGTCAGCTGAGGGGATCAAACCGGCAACCTTCCGGTCACAAGGCTGGTTCCCTAACCTCCAGCCCACGACTGCCCCCATTACTGCAGTATTCCAGGTTGCTGTAAAGGTATTGCTTGTCCAAAGCTATGTTATTCCAGGTGGTTGCTAAGGTGTTCCTAGGTTGTTGCTGTAGTGTCTAATATGGTTGCTAAGGTGTTGCTAGGCCGTTGCAATGCTATCTCAGGTGGTTCCTAAGCCGTTGCTGTGCAATCCCAAGTGGTCGCTAAGGTGTTGCTAAGCCATTGCTGTGCTCTCCCAGGTGGTGGCTAGTACCTGTGTATGTATGAGTGGTAGTATGTATGTGAGTCTGTAAGTATGTCTATGAGGGGCAGTGTGAGAGATTTAGAACCATTATCCTCTATGGTCCTGCAAAATGTTGTGGTTCCAGCTTGCAAACTGCAGCCAATGGGGGAAAAAACATAGAATAATGTGAAGAAGATAAAGAAGGACAGCAGGTTACCCATTACTTGGGCTGCACGCTGTCCATTTTACACAGTCAATGTTTATTCTACATTATTAGCGTTAAGGCTGCAGTGTACGGGTTATTTCAGCTCTGTAGGCTTTCATTCAGCAGTTAGTCTACAGGAGCTGCTCCCGGAGTTCAGAGTTAATTCAGCGCTGTTCGCGTTAATCCAGCTCTGCGTGCGCTCTTTCAGCACTCGTAGGCGTTAATTAAACACTTGGTGATTTTGCCGCGCGCTCCACCCCAGACCTTCAAAGCCGCTCTCCGCGCGGAGAGAAACGCGCGCTAGGACCCAGCGGGCGGGGGCGCGCGCGCTTCAAGCCACCGACTAAAGGCTGACCGTGACAGGGAGGCGGAGGACAGCGGAAGGAGCGCTGCTGTTGGGAACGAGGAGCGCGGAGCCTCAGAGGAGCCTCAGAGGAGCCCAGCAGAGCAGAGCTTCAATAACGGGGCTGGAGCAGGGGGATGCGGCACGAGCTCCAGCTACAGCTACAGCTCGCGGGCTAGAGCGCCGGACCCGTCACTCCGCCGGGGCAGCAGAAACTTCACACTGCACTTCAGAAGTTTTAGACTGGAGTGGAGCGGCGGCCGGTCAGTCACGGGGAGGAAAACGGACAGGAACGCGCTTTTCTTAGGACTTTTAATGTATGAACTGACCTCCTGAGCGCAGAGTGGTTTCCTCAGGAGGACAGTGGTTTCCTCAGGAGGACAGTGATGGACAGGCGCTCGAGCTGAAGCCCAGAAGATTGTGAAACTCTCCCAGAGCCGAAAAAAGGAGTGACCCTCTGGAAGCTCGCGCTGTTTATCGGGCTCGAGTGGAACAGCGGCTTCGTTGCGTCATTAACAGCAGTTTTCTGCTCGCGCTGATGACATGGGGTGATGTGACTGTCTGGCTGGGCTAAAGGTTTGTGATGCCGTCCCGGGCCCGCGTGCTCCTCGCGCTGCTCCTCGCGCTCGCGCCGCTGGCCCGCGCGTGCCAGGATCTGTCCGCCCTCGGCTGCAGCTGCACGGAGGAGCGCGCGAAGGGCTCCGGGAGCCGCAAGAGAGTGAGCTGCGCGGGGAGGGAGCTCGTAGATCCGCCCGGAGCGCACGCGCTGCCCAACAAGACCGCGAGCCTGTGAGTTATGCACATTTGTTCTTTCATTTTAAAAAGTGGGTTACTTTCATAACGGCTGATGGAAAAGTTCAGGAGGCTGTCGGCTCTGGCAGGGTGGGCGTGTGTGTGTTTGAATGTATAAGTGTGGGTGTTTGTGTGTTCATGTAGTGTGCTTAGTTCTATGATGATTAAATGTGGAAGTCAAATGGGGCTGTCAGCTGTGTGTGTGTTGGGGGGTCATGCATTTATAGGCTATCAGTGTCAATCAGTGGATATGCTAAAATTTGAATACCCCAGGTCAAAATGACAAGTTTAGTTGATATTTTAAGTGGAAATACTACAGGGAGCAAACTTAAATATGGCATTTTTGTGCAAATTTTGTTGAACATTTTGGACAAAATGGAATATAAAATGTGCCATAACTTTTGCACACGCTATATTTTGTGTTTTATTTTTTATTTTATGTTATATTTTAACTTTAACTTTTGCATACGAATATGTGTGTGTATATATATATATATATGTATTGACATGTGTATATCGCTGCTGTCGGAAGAAAACCTCATATCTCCATTTTTGTCATTTTTCAGTTTGTAACACAGTTTGAAAGTACCTGTTGCTCTTTACATTGTGTGTAAATTTCATGATGAATGGACCAAAACAAATGACCCAAAATGACTTTGAAAAAAGTCTGATTCCATTGACTTACATTAAAAGTAAAGTAGGTTTTTTCCTTCTCGTGTAAAGTTACCATTTTGGAGATACAAGGTTTTCTTCCGACACCAGCGATATATGTGTGTGTGATGGCATAACGATGTCAGCAGTATCCATTCCCTCTCTCTGATACGAACATGTGAGTGAGCTGCACTGGCGTCTATGACATCTACTGTCCAACACATTTATTGAACACAAGCTCTCAAAGCTCCTGAAAGTGCTGCTTCACGTTATGAAATGACAAGTATTGATATAACACTGCTGTAAAATCTTTAACAGGCCATGTCGAGATGGTTTTCATGAGCTGATACTGCTATTTCTGTCGAGTCCCCAGTCTGAATTCCGGCCAGTAGGTCTTTTTTAATAGCTTGGCTTGTCCAGTATGAGCACCTCTTCAGCAGCTTGTGCGTTAACTCAGGGCTGCTCATGACTCACGACTAGACTACAGACGTACTGTTCAGTTATTACTGTTGACATAGTATTCCATTAAATCTATGTGTACTGTATGTAGTTATGAATTACTATGAAGCTAATATGTAACTTATTGCTCCAAAATGGTAACTTTACAGGAGAAAGAAAAAACATACTTCGCTTTTAATGTAAGTCAGTAGAACCAGACATTTGTGCACTTCATTTTGGGCTGTTTCTTTTGGTCTGTTCATCATTAAATTTACGCACAATGTAAAAGACAACGAGTATTTTCAAATTATGTTAAGAAACTGAAAACAACAAAAATGCAGATACAAGGTTTTCTTCCAACAGCAGTGTTATGTAGTTATGGGTTGAGATGAATCTTATATGTAAGTTACGTAGTTATTAGTCACGATGAAGCTAATATAAGTTGTAGTTATGAATTGCTTTGAAACTGATAGGTGAGTTATGTTGCTATGAAAGTGAGGAATTAAAGTGTGGGATCCTGTTAAGGCTTAAGGAGTTAACCCTCTGGGGTGTGTTGTGTCTGCAGGAATTGAGTCTAGTCCTGGACTAGTCTGAAATTGCAGTAGTTTTGAATTTTTTGATATTAAAGGAACAGTCAGTGTAATCTCAAATGCATAGTCACTGTCCAAAAAAAATCCATTTACAGAGAAAGCAAAAAACTTTCAATGCGTGTTAATGTAAAGAGATTTTTGTCCAGTTCATTTTGGAGCATTTCTATTGGTCCATTCTTCATTCAATTTTCATAAAGCACATTTTTTTAACAGTGATTATATTGTTAATGTCCACAGCACCTGCAGATTGGCTTCTATTATAAGTTAACTTCGAGTCAACTTCCCTCAGTGTTGGAGTGGTGGAATGAAACTTCAAGGCTGAGTTGGAGGAGAGAGTGAGCTTCAGGCCGTGTGCTGAGGCTCAGAATGGCTGTAGATTGTAGTCCAGTAGGCCTATAGGGCAGCCCCCTTTGTCACAGCCCTGTCATTTTCCATCTGCCTTCCAGTCTGAAGGGAAAGGAAACGTGCCCCTGGTCTGCTCCCTCCCACCTCCCACCCCCATAACCCACCCCCTCCACACACACACACACACACACACACACACACACACACACACACACACACACTCCGCCCTCTCTCCGATCTTCAGCTGACTTGGCCATACTGAAGGGGGATAAACAGAAACACATTTTCTCTTTAGCTTCTCTCGCTCGCTCTTTCACTCTTTCTCTTTCTGCATGTCTCTCTCTCACTCACTTTCCCTGGTCCCCACTCCCCCCCCCGGCTTTAATGACTGCCTGGTTCTTTCCTTTCTCTATTGCTATAATGCTGTAGTCTGTCCACAAACAGGCCCATCTCCACTGCCCTCTGCACAGGAAGGAAGTTTGACCAGACTTGGTGTCCTGATACGCCATATTGTTTCAGTTCTGGATAAATAGGAGCCTACGTGGATTATGAATGAAGCCCAGGGTCTTTGGGTACATCCACAATGGCCAGAATGGCCTGTGCGCTTGATTCCAGTAAGAGATGAGGGAGGTCCGTGTAGCACTAAAAATATTTGGTTTGGTTCGGGTTCACATTCTCGTCTGCTTTTGACGTTTAGATCTTTTTTGTTGTTGTTGTTATTTAAACATTTTGGGGAAACTGAGCAAAAGACCTTTAGTTGTGGGTTTCGTTCTTATTGAGAGACCACAGCTCCACTGGACACCCACAAGAAAGAGAATCAAGGAGTACGGAAAGTTCCTACTTAGAGTAGCTACTGCTACTGTGGAGACAATTCACTTTGAAATAAGTAAAAGTATTATTAAAGAAAATGGCTTGAGTAAATTAAGTAAAAAGTTTTTTTTTTTACTGATATAATAACTTAAGTTTGTCTGACAGAAAGAAGGTCTAACGTTCAAGGTTTTGCTAAGCTTTCCAGTAGCTTACCTTGAATGTTAGCTTTCATTAGCTAAATTAGCTAACAGGATCTCACAGAAGAACATCAGCAGCAGCTTTAGGTTTAACGAAAAGCTGTCATCCTTTTTATTCTAAAATGACAAAAAAAGGAAAGAAAGGAGCACAGAAGCTGTGCAGCCATGATTAGTTTGCTAGTTGGCTAGCCAGCTAATTGCTTCCTCAGGAAGGAAGTTGTGAAACTTGTAGATTTTTTTGTGCTCTGTAACAGATATTAAAAATCAAAACAGTTAAGTGGAAGACTTTATTAGAAGTAAACTTAAGTAAAAGTAAAATAATCATGTTCAAGTGCTTTTACAGAGAAAAGTGTAGGCTCCTCAAGTAGGCCTACCAAGAGAACAGAGTGTATATATTAAAACATAAAAAACGTTGATTCTTCATGTGTTTGACATTAACACCCTGCACCATTTTCAAAACCTCCCCCCTACCCCTGGTCCTCCGTCTTCCCACGATGCCCTCACGCTCCCCTTCTCAGCACAGTGTTGTAAAAAGGAAAACATTGGAAACGGTGAAGAAGCGGAGGGATGGAGGGGGGAGCTAACAGGCCCGTTCCCCGGAGGAGGAGGCTGAGGGCAGCCCGTTTATAGAGCGTGGTGGTTCTGCTTAATAAGCGCCCACATCTGGTCCACACATTGGCCCACGGAAAGCGAGAGGAAGCGGATTAAAACAGAAAGGGAAGGGGGCGAGGCGAGCCTGGGTGGCAGCAGACAACGGAGGCGCTAGGAGACGAGCTCAGTGCGGGCAGCCGCACCTCTTAACGCTATTTATTTGTTTTCCGAGCATGTGCTGAGTACACCGTGTGACACTTTTATGAGATTTGCGTGGGTTGGGGTAAACAGCTCCAGCCTTTAGCCCCCCCGCTGAGGCTGAAGAAGAACTGTTACCGAAAACGGTGTACACATATTGATGTGCTTTTGAAGGCAGTGCTACTTTAGGTAGTATGTCGTGTTGACCATATAGTGCACCGTTATGGGAGTCTGTCATTTTTTCGCACACTCTCACAAACCCACAATGCACGTCAACCGGTAACATCATGTAGTGGGGATGTGCATTCTGTCTAATGCTGACGTTTGAGTATCCACAAGAGTTGAACACATATCCAGCTGATCACAGAGAAGAAAAAAAAGCAACAATGGCCAAAATTAAAGTAAGGCTAGAGCTGCAGGCTTACTCTTTTAGGTGCTAATGCTGGAGTTTAAACTGAGGCAACAAAAATCAGTAGCACAAACATTTAGCAGCATGTAGATGGATGAAAGCGTGTTTTATTATTCCAAAAACTGAGGGAAATTAGTAATTTTCCTGTTGGATTAGTAACAGAGGCTGTCTCTTTGGATATGAGCTAAAACTACAGCTGGTACAACACTGGATGCTGACGAGGACTCATCAGGTATTTTATCACTGTGGACTGTGTGCGAACATTAGTTTGGAAGACCAATAGTTAGCCAAGTTGGCTAGTTGGTTAATAAAGCTGCACCATATCTGCCTTCACAATCACATCCTTAACAACACATCTTTAGCAACATACTCATGTTTAGGCACTTGTGCTTTAGGGTGGAACAGTGTAATACTTACTCATAAACAGTCCTGGTGTTGTATATGGTGCTCCTCATTTTCCGATGTTGGGAATAGTGATTAGGTGACAGCAGTTCAGTTGAGGCCTTCTATGACAATGGACAATGTTAAAAATAAACCAAGTTATATAGTGTTTGCTTTCTGAGACAACATTCTGCTGTCTCGCATGTGAAGCTTTGACGCCTGAAGGCGAGTGTTTTCACACTTGTGTCCTTCTCCCGGCTTTAGTGACGTTCCGAGGTTCTGCTCCAGATGTGGAATGTTCGGAGTGATGTTGATGTTTCTGTTTTTCCTGACATTCCTCAGGCGTTTTCTAGACACCATCCCAGGTGCAGTTTGGGATACAGCACATCTCATCTCTCTCTGTCTCTGTCTCTGTCTCTGTCTCTCTCTCTCTCTCTCTCTCTCTCTCTCACTCACTCTCTCTCCTCCCTGCTGCTCTCACTTGTTGGCTAGGGCGGAGGAATTTTAGTCTGGACGCAGCAGTGGATGAGGTCAGGGATACTGGGGCAGTTGGACATGGGATTTGTGCATAATGCAGTCAGTGTCACAACACAAAATTTAGCAATGGAGGCTGATTGTCACTGTAGGACAGCCTGAATTTTCTCCACTCATTTGTCCATTTTTATAGATAACTTTATGCCATAGACTGTATTTATGTATATACAATACAATACATACATCAGTACAATAAATCACTACAATACATCATGCAACTATTGGCAATCCCTGTGGTGTCAACCAATCATGGCTGCTAGCATAGACAATGAACTGTAGGCTAACAAATTCAACCAAGCTAGCATGAGTATAACTTTTACCTCATTTGTTGAACAAAATTGTAAACAAAATTTTACATTTTCATCCAGAGAAAAGAAGCTAAACTTAGGTATGGTATCCAGGTAGCCAGCCACCCTGCTAACTATAGCTTTAGCTTGTTGCTCTCCTCATTTGAGTAATCCATTCTCTCCATTGCGATGTTTCTGCATTCACCAGCTAATAAACAAATTCAAAACAGTCCTCCCCCAAAAAATCCACCTCAAAGTGGTTCCTCCCACCCTCAGGATACATCATCGTTCTTAAACCAAAAAAAAACGTACTAAAGAGTGTCCCTTACCAGCTCTGCATGGTTTGAGGCAAATGTGTGTTGCTTTATAAGTGCAGTCCCTGTGGTGTCAACCCATCATGGCTGCTAGCATAGCCACTGAACCTTAGGCTAATAAATACAACCAAGCTAGCATGAGTATAACTCTTATCAGAGTTTCTCTTATCAGCTCTACGTGGTTTGAAGTAAATGTGTGCTGCTTTATAAATGTGGTCTGTTAAACTGGTGCTAAACTGATAAACTGGCTATAACATTGCTTGCTAGAAGAACAAGAAACACCAACATATCTTGGCTGATTGACTTCATTTGGGCTGAGACATTACTGCAGTATTGCAGCAAAGAATCTAGCAACAGCAGAACTGAAGCAAGGAATTGGTAACATCTGAGAAGATATTCATCAGCGTCCTCTTCACACACACCGAGGAGTAGGCGAGGAGGCAACCAATCCATGTAGTGCTGTCAAAGGCTTCCCTGCATATGTAATGTGCGGACGGTTAAGGTTAAGTGTTCCCAGCTGAAGACCTCAACAGTGGACGCTGTTATAGGAGCAAGATCCTTTAAGGCCAGCAAATTCAGGCAGCGGGGCTTAGGGTCACTGGGTTAGGATGGAGGGTTATCTCCCTAACCAGCTGCAGGTCATCAACTTAACATCTGGCATTCTTCATCAGATAAGGCTTAGATAAGACACTGCTGCAAAGATTAGCAAAGCAAAGATTACACACAACACTTTCCCCACTTACAGACATGAAGGCCTGTCCAGAGATGAATGAGTGTACACTCAGTGGACGCTTTGTTAGAAAGGCCTACTTCGTGGCCTAATCTTTCTGGAGTAGTCTTGCGAGAACACATGTCTTGGGACAAGCTGTGAAAACTTTTCAGCCATGCTAACCCACGTTACATCCATGGGTTAACAACAGGCTAATTCCCTGTTGGACATTGCCGATGAGCACAGCTCACCTTAATAAGTCTACATTCCCATCCACATTTAGTTCAGAATTTCTCATGCTTGTGCCCAGATGTTACTGTTACGAGTTCATGTCTGGCCCCGCAAGACCGGCCCATCTGTTGATGTCCACTTTGTGTTAACAATCCTCTAGCACTTCATCAGTGGTCAGTTTGTGACCACAGAGCCGCTCCTGGCTGTGTATTTTTGGGTGGTGGACCACAGCACTGCAATGCCTGCTGCACTCGTACCACCACGACAAACAATACCATGCTACTACCATGTTAGTGTCACTGTTGTGCTGAGAATGGTCCATCTACATTTGGTCTACAGCAGTCCTGTGGTCGGAAGCTGACCAGTGATGAATCCGGTAGAGCGGTTGACAAACTGTGCATGGCAACAGGTGGGCTACAGTCTGCTATAGAATATCTATATAGTGGAGCTATAAGATAAGTGGAGCTCACAAAGTGACCAAAGGGTGGAAATACAGGGTAGATATATCAAATACACTGGACAGTGAGTTTGTATAAACATAGAACGTTGTATAAACATTTATTTATTCTTTCCATCTCTTTCCATCTAATGTTTATCCCACTATAACTTTTTCTCTTCTCTATAGCGATAGTTTGGTATACTGTTACCTATAAAATTCACCATCTTGAAAGACTTAGTTGATATTGTAGCTGGCAACCAGTGACAGTATGTCAGAAACTGCATAAGCAAATCTATTTGAGATTATTTCATAAGTTTGAGGCAAGCTTGTGAAGATTTAGGCATGCAGTTAGCACAATGCTAATTGCTTCGTCATCAGCCCTCATTATTTGTTACATTAGCTTCATTGGTTCAGTGCAGAACTAAATAACTAAACTTCAGACACCAAACATGTCTTGGCTGTTCGACTACATTTTCGATAAGAGCAAAGAAGTGTAAATTTGGATTTGCCCTGACACCAAATCAGTCCGGCCCACCAAATACCTTCTTTACTAACGTTAAAACTTCACAGCTGTCCTGGGGTCGAGTTCCTAATGGGGTCGGTTTATTGTGAGGCAGGCTGTGATTTGTTGCTTCTATAGGAAATGAAGCAGTAAACGCTGAAGTCTTGCACTGGACTGTGTATGTGTCCATGTTAGTATGTGTGTTTGCTACCTGGCAGCATATCAGCTTTCACCACAGTGGAGTTTTCCATTACAGCCTGACTTTCCCATAAATCCTCTCCACATAAACATCTAATCTGCATACACGAGTCGTTTGCCATTATCATGACACGTAAGGCCCAACGGAGAGCCAACAAACTAACTAGATTGCCCCATTTCTGTCTTTCGCACACGTTCGCTTTCTTTCTTTCTGTTGGTTCTCGTCTGCGTCCCCCTCCCCTCCTGAGTTCATCCATACACAGCGAGGCTGAATCTAAATATTTAGCCGTGCTGGTAGGAAACTGCCATGCCCAAACTCTTTCCAGATGTGGACGAGAGGGCCTCTGTGTTTAGAGCTAATTATGTGCGGCTACATGGGGACTGGAGAGTGCAGAGAGAGAGCGAAAGAGCGAGAGAGAGGGGCAGAGAAGGTGGTAGAGAAGGAGAGACGTTGGTAGTAAGAAAAGAGAGGAAGTTTGGGAAGAGCAAAGAACAGAGATAGAATGCAAAAAATGTAACAGATAATAGTGGGTGTGAGTAAGCGACGACTTGCCGGCTCAGTTTCGTCCCCCAGGACTTCAGTAAAGTTAAACAATTGACCTGTCTTTGCGTTCTTTTACAGCAACTCTGTGTAGCGACGTTAGACAAGCTTTACAGAAGCTTGGCTGAAAATCCTGTACAGTTGAATGCAGGTTGGAGTTTAGATTCACTAATCAAAGCTATGCAGGATGGAAAGGTCAACAGATTTGCCACCATCCTAATATTAGCTTTAAGATTAATAATGTGCTCTACCAAGTTATGTACTATATTCTCTCATTAGGTCAAATGGGTTTTTTTTCTGTAAAAAAAAGTTCTGTAAAACTTTTCCAGCCTCGCAGCAGTCGCTATGCAAGAACACTGCTGTAGGCCGAGCCTGGGTAGGTCAGTTGAGGCTAATGCTAACCAACGAATGCCACCTACACTAAACACTCACACATATGTAATCAACTAGTCACAAATCTGCACCCACCTCCACCTGCATCCCTCAGAAATGCATCTGCAGACCTAGAGAACCTGCAGCAATTGTAGACCTGCGTTATCTGGCCATATGTCCGCAAGTTCAAGCTACGTGGTGGAATTTTACTTTAGTGATATAAGTGTTAACTTTAACATTAATGTCGTATTTACATTCTCAAAACAGCAAACTTTATGATCTATGTGCCCCATTCTCCAATGTCTTCTTAAGTTTGTTCTTAACTGTGTTGTTGAGAAAGGTCCTAAGAAAACGTCCATGTCAGTTTCAAGACAAGTCGTCTTATGAATGTATATTGATCCTAATGTTGAATAGCTGGCAACCCAAGGACACACAGGCACGTCCAGTATGAGAAGGAGCAGAAGAGTGAGGCTCGTTTGGTGGCATCGCTGATGGACAACTTGAAGTGTACTGATCCTTCTAAACCTGAAGGAGAGCAAATGTGCATGTGAAAGCAGAAAATGAGGTCTCTGTACATCGATGCTCACAACACATGGATTATTCCCATGACACTATTGATTAGGATACACATATGCAGGTCGCTTCAGGTCACATTTTTATTCTTACTAAAGACAGATTATAGATCAAAATCAAACATGAATTTAAACTGTCAAGGCAGAAAGATTTTACCTGAGCAAAGAAATTTGAGAATGCAGTGAACATAGAAAAATGTGTAATTCGAAAGATCAGATTTTTTGTGTTCACACAGTTCTGAAAAAAACAAAGATACACAGATCTGTGCCACTTTAATGTGTCACATTAAAAAAAAAAAAATCATATTTTAAAACCTAGCTTTGTGCAGGGGTATTGCGTTAATGACAGACAATGACAGATAAGTAGAAAGTAGAAACACTGTATTTGAGCAAAATTTCAGAGACTTGTAATTCGAACGTAGCTATAGTTCTTCTAGCCTGCTTGCCCAGCTAATGTTTTATTATGCTTATGTCTTGTTTTGATCAATAATAAAAATAGAAATCGATCATAAGGTTGATCCTTGGTGACTAAAAGTGACTGCCTAAAGTGTGATATCCAGCTCATAGAATGACTCAACAGACCAGTGTTGAGTGACTGGCCGTGAGGAACGTGCAGTGGTAGTGGAGGAGGTGTCCTGGCCCTCAGTGTCCTGGGACAGCTGCTGCTGTGGTACAAGGGGGAGTGACCTGTTCCTGGAGTGGGAAGTGTTTGTAACTGAGTCAGGAGAGACTAGGAGAAATAATATAATGATTACTATTATTATGAATAACGAATATGCAAATATCGTGACAGGTGACAGAACGTTATTGATCTGTGGTTATTTATTGATCTTTCTAACGTTCTTAGGGAGCTTTTTCTTTTAAGTCTTGGATGCTCTCAGTATTTCTTCCTAATGTTCTTAGACAACTTTTCTTCCTTCACATAGAGAATTTCTCATTTTGAGTCTTGAGTTCCTCTCAGTGTTTCTTCCTCATGTTCTTAAAGTGTTTTCCTTTTGAGTCTTGGTTCCTTGCAGTGTTTCTTCATTATATTAGTGTTTCTCTTTTTCTCTTCATGGTTCCTCTCTGTGTTTCCTCCTTATTCTGTTAGGAAGAATTTCAAAGAATTTAACTTAATTGAATTTGCTGTTTGGTATTTGAAATAGACGCAACACTTGCAAACTCCCTATAGCCGAATTAACACTGTTGTGTTAAATGATCACTGTAGGTGTTAATGCAGCACCAGGGATTTGGATGTGAATAATGTGGCCATGTGTGTGTGTGTACAGTGTGTGTGTGTGTACAGTGTGTGTGTGTGTACAGTGTGTGTGTGTGTGTGCGGTGTGTGTATATGTAGTGTGTGTGTGTACACTATGTGAGATGAATGTTCTTTGAATGTTCTTAAAGCTTGTTTGCATGTATTTGTAGAAAATATTAGTCGTCGTCCGCTGGTGACCTCAAGCTAAAGCACTCACATGCACATTCTAGTGGCCGTCCTTGGCAGTGGGCATGGGTGTGTGAAGAATGCGCAGTGTGTGAATCCATACTCCCCCAGACAGCTGCAGTGTGGCTGCAACAAATGGGCATTTGTGTGTGTGTGTGTGTGTGTGTGTGTGTCAGTCAGGCAGACTGTATTGTGCAAAAGTCAGAGACCACTCATTTATTTCATTTAATTCCAGTGAAAACAGCCACTGAGTACAGTGTTACACGTGTTCATATTTGGAACATTATGGAAAATTACACACAAGCCTCAACGACTAAATTTCATTTCATTTCATGCAGAGATGTTTTTAGTCTTAGAAGTTGGTTACATTTTCTACTTCATACGGTCCAAGTAATCCCAAACGCATTCAGCAGCTCCTTTGTTTAAGTGGTAAATGTTCTTGTTTTTTGTCTATTTCCTTTTCACAGTAACGGTTTCTTGACAGCTGGACAGCCTTTAAGACTCATAAGCTGTGTTTCAATTCAGGGGCTGCATCCATCGAAAGATGTGGTCTATGAAGGCGTGTCCTTCAAAGACTGCATAGACCCATGAAGGCTGAACTGAAATGAGGCGGCCAGCTCTATGGCGGATTTCCTTGCATCACTGTTCCCACCCTTACTGTTGCATCATAAAACGCCGCTCTTGTCAAGTTCTTTTAAAGTTCTTCAAAGATGACAAAATGTTAGTGTAAGTTTTGCTTCAGACTGCGTTGGCTTTTTTTAAACATTTGTGTTATTAGCTATACGACTCAGTTTAAACCCAATATATACATTCAAAAGTGTCTCCTGAGCCGCCATTCGCTCCTCCCCAGGTTCTCGAATCCTCGCAGGCACCACAATGAACCTCGGGATATGTTGGCTGGCGAAGGATCCACCCATTGCATCCTTCATTACCATGGAAAAACATGCCAAGGACACATTTCTTGGCCTTGGAAATGGGACAGTCCAGTCGCGCAGTCGGGCTTCAAATGCAGCCTCCGAAGGACGCAGCCCCTGAATTGGGACACAGCTATGAGTTGTCTTCTCACAGTGGAAGGATGGACAGAAACACCTGTGGATTTCTTCAGATCTGAGGCAGCTTGATTTTCTCCTCTCTCTCAGAGATGAAAGCTTTAAGTACAGTTTATCTGATGGTGACAGTTCTGATGGTCTTGCATGGGAGTTCCACTTTCTGTGTATCTTGTGATAATTTATGTAAGTCTAGTTTTGGAAACTCCTGTTTGTCTCCCTTTGTATGCAAGCAGGCTTAAAATCTCCTTAGAAGCATCTCCTGGAAAATAAATCACTTGTCCTTAATGGCAGTTTTGACTGGAAATGGAATAAAGTCAGGGTGGTGTCAGACTTGTGCACAGTACTGTATTTGCTGATAGGGTTACAGGGTCGTACGGTGTTTATTGTCCTCTTTAGAAGTACAATAAATTCCACCATCAATATTGAACTGAAATATTGGTTAAATCTACACATCTGCCGCCAGTCGGGTTTGTATGAAAATGATCTGCCGATACTGATATGAACTGAGTTTATTATTATTATCGTGCATCTCGGTCAGTACAGTCGGTACAGTGTGTAACCTTCCTGACAGACATCCGGGGAATTGTGTGGAAGGGCGTCCTCGGAAAGCAGACACTTTATTTTTGTGGGAAATGGTGTGTGTGTGTGTGGGGGGTGTGTGTGTGTGTGTGTGTGTGTGTGTGTGTGTGTGAGCATTCCACCACACGTGTTGTGAAGGGGTGCGGCTATAAATCAAAAAAACAAACAAAGCCTACGATACTGGACACCGACAGCTTCCCTGCTCACACCTGTCACTGCCAAACACACACACACACACACACACACACACACACACACACACGTGTACTCTGAGTTGTGACGTTTGACCTTTAAGGTGAAGGTGAAAGTCAGGCCTCTCTGTGGAGTTATTAAGGCTCTATGAATGCTGAGTTTATTTACATAGCTGCACCACTGACGGACATTTGCGGCTGCAAAATCCCCCGTGGGGGGGTGGTGGGGGGGTTGGGAGGGTGCGTGGGGAACAGAAGACAGAGCGAAATAGAAGAAGAGAGATGGCAACAGAAAAAAGAGAGACATAGAGAAGAAAAAGTGAGAGAAGAAAGAGAGAGAAAAAGGGGGATGTGATAGAAAAAGAGGAGGAGAGAGAGAGGAAAAAGATAAAGAGATAGGGAGAGCGGAAGAGAGCTGGGGAGAGAGTAAAAAGAGAGAGACAGATTAGAAACAGTGAGAAAAGAAAGAGAGACAGACGGATGAGACATAGAAAAAAGACAGGAGGATAGAGAGAGAGAAAAAAGATAAAGAGATGGGGAGAGAGAGCGAGAGGAAGGAGCGAGAGAAGAAAAAGAGCAAGAAATAGAGAAGAAAGAGAAAGAAGAAAGAAAAAAAGAGGGAGAAAAAAGATAAAGAAAGATAAGAAAGAGTGAGGAGAGAGAGAGTGACTAAGGGTGAGATAGATAAGAGAAATAGAGAAGAGAAGGAAGAAAGAAACCAGAAAGGGGAGAGAGAGAAGAGAAAGAAAAGTGAATGAGAAGAGAGACAGAATACAGAGAGAAAGAGAAAAGTGTGCGAGAGAAGGAGAGAAGATGAAGAGAATGAGAAATAGAGAGAGAAAGAGAAAGAAAGAAATAAAACAGGGGAGGAGAGGGAGAGATGGGAGAGATGGGAGAGAGAGAGAGTTCTCATGTTCTTCCCGAAGCACAGCAGGGTTCTGTGTTTAGATAGTTTTTCCTTTCACTCCACTCCTCTTATCTGACTCCAGAAAATGCTGATTCTCTTTTTCTTGCTCTCCCTCACTCCCTCTCTCTCTCTCTCTCTCTCTCTCTCATCTCTCCCTCACTCTCTCTGTTTCTCTCGTTCCCTCCCTTGCTTCTCTTTCTGTTCTCTTTCTTTTCTCTTATTTGTCCATGTGTATGTATGTGTGCTGTTATATAACACTTACATTTATTATTTGTTTCAGTTTAAAAACCTCAGCTGCTCCTTACATCGTCGTGTGAACATTCCGTGATGAATGTATCAATAGAAATGCTCCAAAATGATGTGTAATAAAATCTCATTACATTAAAATATATTACGCCTAGGAAAGTTTCTTCTGCTTTAAAATGACCATTTCAGAGAGTCGGACCAGCTATTAAATGTGTATATGTACTTGTGTATGTAGGTCAGGGGTCGGCAACCCAAATGTTAAGAAGAGCCTTTTTGTCCTTGTAACAAAAATCAATCCACCTTGGGAGCCACAACATTTTATGTCCATTTTACCATCTTGCTGTAAATATGTCTCAGTGTGTGCAAATACAGGCTAAAAATATGATATAAACGAAAACGCAGACTTTGCTCTGCTTTAAGCTTTAGCTCAGCTGTAGTCACTTTTCTCGCATCTCCGGCAGGAAACTTTTCCACAAAAGTGAAAGAGTTTCTTGAACAGTGTCTCTCAACGTTTGACTTTTTACGAGGCTGAAGTCGCTTCTCATTCGCTGGCTTCTTGTTTGAATTTTCCCGTTTCACCTTAAATGAGAGTGCTACTGCTGCTCCATTTAAGGTTGTACAGAAAATTCAAACGAGAGGCTGATTTCAGCTTCACGACTTTTTAGCGTTTGACAGTTTTTCGTTGCTGATTAAACGTATCAGGAAACCAGCTGGAGTGCTTATAAATGCAAATAAGTCTGTTCATCTCTAAATTGTCGCTGCTCATGTTAAATGTTTCTCTTTGTCTTTTCTTTAGCTACTAGCTAGGCGAGATTGTTCTCTGCATTGCTATGGTGACCAGAAGTCTGCGCGCCAACCTTCAGGGTTAAAGGGTGAATTAGCAGATTAAGGCTACATTGACTCCAGCATTTAAGACCAGTTTTTGTTGAAACTGCGTTGAACGATCAGCAGAGCTTTATTTTACTGCAAAGGAGTGCTCTGGAGCCACGTGTTGCTGACCCCTGGTGTAGGTATTGGAGGTGGACGATGTGGCAAAAAAATAATATCACAATATTTTAAGACATTTTGTCGACACACAATATGTATCACAGTATTTGGTTTTGAAATACTTCCGTGGAGATTAGATATATTACACTTTCACAATAAAGCCAAAACTTTAAAGGAAAATAACTTCCAAAAGTTAAAAGTTCAAAAAATAATTCTTTAATTAACTAATTAGTGAAAAGAAGCTGTCGTTATTCTCAGAACAACGGACTGTCCACCCCAGAGTCCAGACCTCAGCATCGCTGAATGTGCTTGTTTACTCGGATTGAGAGAAGCAGAAAATGAAACCAACTTCTAAGACTGAACTCTGTATATGTATATGTGTATGTACATCCACATTATGCTCCGAAAAGAGTCCTGTGACATAATATGATGTCATTTATCGCCCACCCCTAGTAGGTGTTTGTATGTGTGTGCAATGTATCTCACCATTACACCATGTTCGAGTGCCAGCGAGACTTTATTTCCTCATTTATTTCTGTTATGATCAGTTTTGGAGGCTGTATCTGTAATGTCTTTGTCCTGAACACACTGTTTGTTCACTGCTGTATTTGTTTACTGTTCCACTTCTCTAGATGCCAGTGATAATTATCATATTAATAGCTCTCTCTTTGTTTACTCTGTGGCATTTTTGTACCATCCAACTCAACATTGTCTAGTTATCTGGGTCACAGACACACAAACAAACAGGCCGTAATCTTGGTTCCAGGGCAGAACACTAGAGCTGTTTGGTTCACATTCCAGTTATTGAAAGTAACAATAGAACACAGGCAGCATTGCAGTGGCCGTGTAGTTCATATAAACGCTAAATGCATTTGTTTGTGTTTACAAACACCACCGTGCTTCACCACCGTGTGAAGCATTTCTGAGAGCATTTTAAAACTCTTGGCGAGAGCTGGCTCTCTCCTGTTGCGGTCTACACGCAAAAGCAGTACGCGTGGACGTATATTGGGAGTGTGTGTGTGTGTGTGTGCACACGCATGTGTGTGTGTGGTAAGGGCGTTCATGGCCACAGTTGTCTAAAATAAGGCTCCGTCCTACTCTCTGTAATTATAGTGTTTATAAAATCCCGATTTTAATTTTAGACTGTGGAGAAGGTTGGCATAAACACACACACACACACACACACACACACACACACACACACGTACACACGTGTCCTATGCACAGCCTGTAATTTCAAAATGAGCGGGAGTTGGAGTATTTTTCGGAGTTCTGTCCATTGAGGGTCACTTTGTTATTCACACACCACACACACAGCACACACACAGTACACACACACATATACCACAGACATGTACCACACAAACACACACAGCACACACACCTCATACACACACACACACACACACACACACAACATAACACACACGCACCATAACACACACAAGTCCTGCCACACACATGCATACACATACATAGCACACACACCGCATACACACACACAGCACACACATATATATAGCAGACACATACCACACAAACACACACAGCACACACACTTCATACACACATCACACACACAGCACGCACACATACACAAATGCATACACATACAAGGCACACACACAGCACAACACACACAGCACAGACACCTCATACACGCACGCACCATAACACACATATATCTTGCCTCACACACACACATACAAACAAATGCATACACATACAAGGCACACACACAACAATACACACACCTGCCACACACACACCACACGAACAATTTCATTTTTAGGTTGAATTCAAATCTATTAAAAGTCTGTGTGCTGTTAATACTCAGAAACAGTGAAACATATCACCATAATACGTCATTGCTGTAACACTGCTGTGGCGTTTAAGACATTTTCACAGTTTTTCCTAAGATTTGAACAGTCAGAACTGCCTGTTGTTGCAGAAACACCCTCACATAGTAGAAAATAACAGTAATAACTATGGAGTTCTGAGGGTTAAGTTACTAGACAGAATCCTGCCAGTTATATATTACTGCTGATGACTGAATAACTCAATCAGTGAACAGTTACTGTGCAATTACACGCATCCACTTCAGCATTGACAGACTGAGAAACGGAGGACAAGGCCCTGGCAGAGTCTCTCCTTTTCTCTCTCTCTCTCTCTGAGGCTTTTTGTAGGCCGCCTTTACAAAGACATGCATTCACGTCTCAAGATGCATTTAAGCACTAAGTGCTTGTTGTGCTCGAGGGTTTTGGCCCAGCTAGGCTCGTGTGTGTTTTTTTGTGTGTGCATATGCATGTGTGTGTGTGTGTGTGTGTGTGTGTGTGGCGTACTCAGTGACCAATTTGGACTTTCTGAACATGTGCTTTGAGAGTTTCTTACATGTCGGTGTACAGGTCGTACTTTAGCTCTTACAGCACTGACCCATATATTACCATCTGCATGCATTTTGGCCGAATCCCACATTCAGCTTGATTCAATTATGCTGCATGCGTGTGTGGGGACATGTGTGTGCGTGTGCCTGTGCAGATGTACTCACACGTTTGACCCCTTTCATTGAGAACAAGCCCAGCGCCTGAGGGCACGTATGCCCATCACTCTGTTTCCTCGAGTGGCTTTTTCCTGCAGAGTGCTACTCCACACCACCTCCCCCCAGCAGCACTCTGCTGGGATGGGTGATACCACTGATTTTCTTTTCAATCCAATATTAAGTAATACTTAACTAGGTTAATACACCAATACCGAAACCAATACAAATAAAGTCCTTGTCATAGAGCAAACTAATTTCTTTGTGTTTTTAAATTGAAACTTTAATATGCTGTATAAATATTGTTCAAGTTTCTAAATGTATCACAATGCACAGTCCATACAGTCCTTATATGGAAAATAAAATAAATCTTGAATTCATCATGGTTGTGATGTCATAACCATGAATTAACATATGACTGCCCACTTAGTCTACAGCGGTTTAGCCTTGCCTATTTATGTTGAAGTGATTAGGAGTGCAGACAGTGTGTATTAATTGTTGTTGAAGCTGAAGATGTGGGGAAAATGATTAAATGTTGTGCTGTTTCTGGCTGCCAGGAAGCGAAATTGTCACTTCCAAAGGATCCAGACATCTAAAAGGAGTGCCTGAAGTTTTTTGTGACATCCCTGAGGATTTTAATTAAGATATATCAATACTCCTATGTTTGTGGATAAAAAGAGCTGTCTATAGTATATAGAGTAATATATATATAATAGAGTATATAAAGTGTTATATATGATAGGACAAATCAATAATACAGTGTCTAAATAAAAAGAGCTACGTAAGATTGGACGTATCAATACTGTGATGTCTAGAGATAAAAAGTGTTATGTATGATTGGACAAATGAATAATACAGTGTCTATAAATAAAAAGATCCACGTACAATCAGATGTAGCAATATTTTGGTGTCAGTGGATGAAAAGCACTATGTGGATCGGACACATCAGTTCTTCAGTGTGTACAGATGAAAAGCATTACATAGGATTTAATGTATTGATACCTTAACGTCTGTAGATAAAAAGTGTTATGTATGATCGGACAAGTCAATAATATGGAGTCTACAAATAAAAAGTGTTACATAGGATTTAAACGTATTGATACTTTGATGGCTATAGATAAAAAGTGTTATGTATGATCGGACAAGTCAATAATATGGAGTCTATAAATAAAAAGTGTTACATAGGATTTAAATATATTGATACTTTGATGGCTATAGATAAAAAGTGTTATGTATGATTGGACAAGTCAATAATATGGTGTATATAAATAAAAAGCTGTGTAAGATTGGACGTGTCAGTACTGTGGTGTCTGTAGATAAAAAGTGTTGTGCATGATCAGACAAATCAATAATACAGTTTCTATAAATAAAAAGAGCTATGTAAGATTGGACGTGTCGATTCTGTGGTGTCTGTAGATAAAGATTGTTATGTATGATCGGACTAATGAATAACACAGTGTCTCTAAATAAAAAGCTCTATGTACAATCAGCTGTATCAATATTTTGGTGTCAATGGATGAAAAGCGCTACGTGGATCGGACACATCAGTACTTAAGCGTGTGCAGCGTTACGTAGGATCGCATGTATTGATACTTTGATGTCTATAGATAAACAGTATTTAAAGATTGAATATATTGCTGCTTCACCGTTGATAATAAAGCATTACACAGGATGTTTCGATACTTCAGTGTTGACGACTGAAAACAGGATTGTCACTGATACTTTGTTGTCCATTTCCCCCCACCCCTGCCCCTCAGGCTGTGTCCCAGAGAGGGTATGCGTTTGTGGGCTGGAGGCTCTGGTGGGTGGGGGTGGCTCTGGAGCTCCGGTGCTGCACTGCTCTCAGGCTGAGGCTGATTAGGACTGGCCTGTCAAGCAGCGGTGGTGGCACTTGAAGAACTCCAGAGAGAATAGGAGGCCTTTAACAAAGAGCAGGGCAGCCCGCTTCTGTTCACTTACACACACACACACACACACACACACACACACACACACAGTCTCTCTTTCTCAACCAGATATATAGTCTATATCTGGAAACAGACATGGTTCATACTCAAGCTTAAAAAATGTCACAGAACTCTGCATAAAGCCATGCATGCCCACAGTCTCTCTCACACACACACACACACACACACACACACACACACACACACACACAAGGGCAAACACACCTACCCACTCACAAAGGCATGTACACATGCACACACACACAGACACTGGGCCGCTCCTGCTGTGAAGGCGCTGTAATTGGGCTCTTAGGCTTCATTAGTGGCAAAGCTGAGGGGACGTCTCTCTCTGTCTCTCTCTCTCTCTCTCGCTCTCGCTCGCTCTCATACACACACACTTTTTCCTGACCGGTTGCCCCTCCCTCACTCAGCGTTCTCTGTTCATGCTTTGCAACCAAAAATCTCAGTCTAGCAGGCCTGTGCAACCCCACACTGACCTACATCTAGCCTTTAAAACCATCACTCCGTTGTTACTGAATAATCACTGGTTATAAGAATCATATTTGCCACAACATTTTAATCGAGAAATCTCTTGCAGGAATTGGCATCAATATGTAAAGGCTTTTTGTCGTTATAGGTCAGTTTAATGGAAACAAACTGAAAATGTGGGTCTGGGGCTGTAAAGCTATTGAAACTATTCATCGTAATATTTTATGTAGTTAATTGTAATTAATCATGTTTGACTTCATTGCTGAGTGCACAAAATAAGCTTCATCAGAATGATGGATCCTTTGGAAGTCCGCAATGATTGATAGATTTGCTTTCCAACAGCCAGAAACAGCACAATGTTTAATAGCTTGCCAACATCTTCAGTTCCAGTAACTCTGCTATAGACTGTTTTGCCTCACTTCAACTGTAGGCTGAATGGATGGTCATATGTAAACGTGTTCATGTTACTGGCATCACAAGCATGATAAATTACTAAAGGCCTGTGAACACTACCTTATATAACTTTAACAACATAAACTCTTTTATTTCAGAAAATCAAGCAATGCCTTTCGCTCTCATGTCTCTATGTTATGTCTTCTTCATGGGGAACCGTTTTCCACTTTTTGCTGTTGCTTTTGTTAGTTCGGTGCTCTTTATGTATTCAAAGTTTTCTTGCAATCACTCTTCAGCGTAGTCTGCTAGAGACATCCGCCAGTACTAACAGTACTGAGATTACTGATACTTCTGGCATCAACAGTGTAATTAGCTTATTTAAAGCTCAGTGCACTTTGGTGATAAACATGGCAGTAATTGGAAATAACTTTGGTTTTATCAAGAGAGCCATCAAAGGATCTTGCCCTTTAAATGTTGTGTTTGAATAAGATGGGTACGGTCACAGAGTCATAGCAACAGCGTGTGAGCAGCTGAACACTAATCTCCAGTTCTCCTACATCGGCTAACAGACACCTGCGTTGGCTAGCACCATAGCATCACAAAGAGTGATGAGGTCAAAGGGAGGCCTGTATGCTGTGGCAACATTGGGGGTTGAATTTGGAGCCTCCAGACGATAGGGTGGACACTAAGACAGTCATGTCACTCGGGAGCATAGATGTTTGAAGTCAGATCGTCGCTGTCATAAGAAAACTGCACATCTCTATATTGGCAACTTAAAAGGAGAAGAAAAATAACATTCACACGAACTAACTAAAGGAATATGAACATGTTCCTTTAACTTATGTTAATGTGAATACATTTTAGTCCTAGTAATTGTGGGTTGTTTCTTCATTTATAGATAACAGTATGTCAGTAACAGCATGTAGTCTAAAGCATGTCGCCACCGGACTCTGGAGCAGTGGGAACGCATTCTTTAGAGTGATGAATCACGATTCTTTATCTGGCAGTTTGATGGATGAGTCTGGGTTTTGGCGAATGCCAGGAGAACGTTACCTGCCTGACTGCATTGTGCCAAGTGTACAGTTTGGTGGAGGAGGTATAATGCTATGGGGTTGTTTTCAGGGGTTGGTCTAGGCCCCTTAGTTCCAGCATACCAAGACATTTTGGACAATCGACTTTATGGGAACAGTTTGGGGAAGGCCCTTTTCTGTTCCAGCATGACTGAGCCCCAGTGCACAAAGCAAGGTCCATAAAGGCATGGCTGGGTGAGTTTGATGTGGAAGGACTTTACTGGCCCACACAGAGCCCTGACCTCAACCCCATCAAACACATTTGGGATCAACTGGAACAGAGATTGCGAGCCAGACCCTCTCGTCCAACATCAGTGTCTGACCTCACAAATGCTCTTCTGGATGAACGGGCTAAAATTCCCACAGGCTCACTCCAAAATCTTGTAGAAAGCTTAACAGAAGAGTAGAAGCTGTTATAGATGCAAAGGGGGACCACCTCCATATTAATGCCTATGGATTTAGAATGCGATGTCATATAGTCCATATAGTATATCTTATCAGTATCATAATGAATCCTGTTGCCGTGATAAACAGTACGCTTCTCTGAGCATATTGTGACATTGACAGTACTTAAAAACATTGCTTATTGAATTAAAAAATGAGCATAATTAGTCTTGTTTAATTGAATTAAGTGCAATACAGTATGCGGAATGTTGAGTAATAATCATGGCCAGAGTTATTCATGGCATGGTGTGTTGTGTCTGTGTGACGATATTATGACACATATTATGTATTGTGAAAATGTCTTTAAGTGTCATGATATGACAGTTGCTATGTTGCCCACACCTAATACAGGCATGCAGTTTGCATGATGCTAATTGTTAGCTATAAGTAGGGCTCATTTGTTATAACTGACCTGTAAAAATTATGGTTTATTAGATGAATGGATGACCCTAGACCAACAATAAGAGCAGAAAGTGGTCTTCAGCAGTGACCTCACATATCAAAACTGCTGACGTAAAATACTTATTACTTATTATCCACATTCTTATCCACGGCCTCCACTGTCCTTGTATGTTTGCTTAGCATGAGCCGTTGTGTGTGGTATTGTTTGTGTTGCTGTTGTAATAGTGTATTTACTGGATTTCACCGTAGGCGTACAAGGCTGGGCGGAGCCCTCTAATAGGAGCGAGCTGGCTGAAGTCACCACTGTATTCTTATTAAATCTAAATCCCTATTTAAGACGCCTATCCATGCCTGCGGTTCTCCTGTTTGGCTCTGGAGCCAGAATGGAGAGGCTGCCATGGAGAGACAGAGAGCCATGTTATGAGAGAGTTACGAAGTTAAGCTCGGTGGAAGTAGAGCATGGAGCACTTAAACACAACCAAAGCCCATTTTCAGGAAAGAACGCTGCTGTTATCAGTAAGAAAATGAGTCCATTAGCCTTCCGAAAACCTGAACTGATGCTTAAAGGGCCTATATTCTAAGCTTTTCTCATGTTCTATTTTTTCATGCACTTACAGTGTTTTTTGGTACCAAAATTATGTGGTTTTATGTAGCAATTTTCAATCTCTCTTTATCTTTTGAATGACAAAGGCTGTTATTGTCTTTGACTAATATATAGAAAAGACTTCATTTAAGTCCTCATTCAAAAAGCAGTCCAGGCTGAAATGTATGGAACAAATGGGTGAATTTGGACTGAAATCCCCAGAGAAATAAACGTCAGCTACTTCTTTGGGATGTGTGGATCTTTTGAAAGTCTGCAGTGATATATTTGCTTCTCAACAGCCAGGAACAGCACAACGTTTAATCGCTTTCCTTCAGCTTCAGTTCCAGTTACTCTGCTATAGACTGTTCTGCATCACTTCAGCATCACTTCAGGGCTAAAGGCTGTAGGTTGAATGGATGGACTTGTGTAAAAATGTTCATGGTACTGTCATCACAACCATAATAAATTGAAAAAGGCTTCTGAACACTACATTATGAAACTTTAAAGGGGATCTATTATGCGTTTCCAGTTTTTCCTATTCATTTAGTGTGTTATGCAGCTTTTTGTGCATTTGAATGGTCTGCAAGTTTACAAAGTTCACGCTATAGGGAGTAATTCTCTCCCACAGAAACCACTTTTCTCAGCTGCCTGAAACGCCTCATTGGAATTCCAGCCCTTTTGCTTTGTTACAAGATGGCACAATCTCGTAACACAGTCCTTCTTGCCAGCCTACCAGCCAGCTTGGCACATCCCTCACACAATGCACAGCAGGTACTGGAGGGGCCCGGAAAGAGTTTGTTCAGTTCTGTAGCATGTCGAGAAGACGCTGACCTGACTTTCAGACTGCTCAGGAGAGAAGGATCTGTCTGCAGCCTGTAAGACAGGGGCGGAATGTATCTGGCAGTTGACCAGTCAGAATAGAGAGGCTGAGCTGACTAATCAAAGCGCACTAGGCTCATCAGAAGGAGGGGCTTAAAGACATAGGAGCTCTAACAGACTGTTTCAGAGGGCGAATAGAGATGTACAGTATGAGAAAAATAGTTACTAGAACATCGAGCCATGTAAATCTATTCTAGCAGACCCTAAAAATAAAATTGCCAACATTGACACATAAAGAGGCTCCATGGGTTGTGAAAAGCCATAGAGGTCAACCCCTTTGTCAGCATAAATCAGACTTTTTATTTCAGAAAATAAAGAACATGATTTATGTCTTCAGATTCTCTAATGTAGGTTTCTATATTAACATTCTTTTAGTTCTTCTGTTTTCAGTTCAGCAAAATGAGCAAAGGAAATAGGCTTGATGCTGATTATTGGCCTCTTTCTTGCAAGCTAATGTCTTTAATTACCTTTAATTGTGGAAAGACAATTTCGGATAATTATGCCTTGGTGAGTCACTGGCATTTTATTGGAGGCTGTGAGAAAAAGAATGCCTTGATGCCTTGAGGGACTCTAAAATAATTTATTAATTATGCATTTTTTATGGATTCAACAAATTTTTGGAGGACCTTGTGGTAGTTACAAAGCGTCTATGTGTCCAAGCTGCATTATAGCTTCCATTATGGGAACTGTTATAGGCTGCTGTTAGGACCTTCAGTAGGCCCCGTTTTTAATCTAAGGGCTAGCTACTGTGGGAACGCCATATAGGAATACGCTTGGGTAACCCAGAAGGTAGGTTTGTAAACTATAGGTCCTCACTTTAACCAGGGCCTTTTAGCATAATTAGCATTTTTATTTTATAAAATTATCATGCTTATTGTTTGTAACAGCAAACTACAACAGTATTGTAGTAATGCTCTTATTTCATTGTCAACATTTGTTTGGAAACAAAAGAGTTAACCTCGTAAATTTGTCCAATCAGGATTTTTTTCTTTGTGGTATCTAGATAGATACAGCCAAGCTATTTCTCCCATGTAGGACTTCAGAAACTTAAAAGGCCTTACAGGCCAGTTTAACTACCAACGTACTGAGGAATTAAGAGTGGAATCAACCAATCATTTTTACAACAATAGATGGGAAAAATTAAAAAAGTCACCCTAAGTCTGAGGACGGCAACCCAAATGTTAAGAAAAGCCATTTTGTCCTTTCAACAAAAATCAAACCACCTTGGGAGCCACAACATTTTATGTCCATTTTACCATTTTGACTGTAAATATGTCTCAGGATGTGCTGATGTACTAACGTAGGATAATGATATAATATAAATGAAAGCGCAGACTTACTTCGCGGAGCCACATGTTGCCAACCCCTGACCTAAGCCTCCTGGAAGTTCTAGATACGTCACTGACTGCAAACAGGAGTGGTAGTCTAACCATGTTTTGGTCAGTTGTTAAAAATGGAAAATAGTGGTAGTTTTTAAAGCTTGTTACAGACATTTTAGGTTTCATGCATTAAAAATAAAAAATGCTTATTTTTTATTTGCTTCAAATGTGTTTAATATAGAACTGCCAAAAAAGGCCTGCCTTTTACCACACTTAAACTGCAAAGGCCTACATTTTGGCACACTGCAATTCATCACTCTCATAACTTCACATTGTACATATTAGTTTTATAGTAGTTAATAAGTCTAGAGTATGAGTGATTGGACTCTGTGGCTTTTTTGCAGCCCGTGCAGACTGTTTATGTCTGAAAGTGTCTCTTTTTCATTTATGGATATATATATGTGTGTGTTGTAGCGTAGGGCCTAAGAGTGATGCTGAGTGATCCGTATGACTTTTTATTTTCCAGACTACCACCTTCCTTTCCCATGATATAGTTCCATGTCTCCTCACCATTTTTCCACTTCCCCCCTCCACCTCTTCTCAATGCCAGGGTGAAGTCAGTGTGAGTGGCCTGGACTAGGACGTGCTGGCCTGGCCTTGGTGGCTCTGCTTACAGCCACTGTGGTCGGAGGAGACAAATTGAGCTGAACCACCAGAGAGAGAGGCACAGGGCAGGGTGGAGCTGAGAGGTCAGACTGCCGCCGCCAGCGTGCCTGGGCACAGACCCGGCTGTTTCAGCGGCCAGTCAGTGTTAGACTAAAGCTAGAGGCCTTCCTAGCGTACAGCTGTGCTACTTTTAGAGAGAATGGGCTCTCATAATGCACACATTAGTTTTATTATGAATGCTGAAGAATTCATAGTAGAATAATAAGCCTAAGGTTCAAGCACAGAAGAAAACACTAACACAGGGGGGCATTTTCAGGAAAGGAATCTGCTGTTATCAATTTAAAAATGAGTCCAGTAGCTATTTAATAGTAGCTATTAAAAACTAACACTGACAGGGGAATTCTGCCAATTTTTCAAAATTTCTGGATGATTAGATTGTTGAGATGTAAACAAAGTTATTCAAAGTGGTTTGATGTGAATCTTTGAAACTTGAATTTCTTTACCGTGGTGGTGAGAGGAACCGGGGGTCACAATGTCTAACACACAGTTTTTTTAAACACAACATTTTATTTACTATCCAAAACCACCAGTGAACCTGCATGTGTCTTCTGAGCTTGATCTGTAATGCTGTTAATGGTAAAATAGCGTTAATAGTGATTTTAATAGCAATTCTTTGGGGCACTGTTTTGCCTTACAGCGCCCTGCATGCTCGTTCTACAATGAATATATGCAAAACTTTATGTCAAAATCATTATAAAACAATGTTTCATGTATCAGGCAGTGTATCTAACCATTTAATATGAGGGAGTTTTCAGAGGCATTAAACTCTTCAGATGTCTGGTTCCTATCACCACCACTGTGAACTTTCCTGACTTTGTAAGTTTCTCTAGAACAGAGCATCTCACATCAAACCACTCTAAATGCCTCTGAATGATTATATCATGAAGAAAGTTTGAAAAATTGGTGGTATTCACCTTTACAAAAGTTTGTTTTTCATGACCAATCTGAAGTTTACTCCTCACAACACACTATGTAAAGTCTTTTTACAAGGCTGAAGTCAGCTTCTCATTCATCAGCTTCTTGTTCGAATTTTCCTGTTCCTCTTAAATGGTGCCTGAGGCACCAGAATGTAACTGCTGCACCATTTAAGGTGGAACGGGAAAATTCGAACAAGAAGCTGGCGAATGAGATGCGACTTCAGCTTCGTGACAGTTTCTTGTTGCAGATTAAACATATCACAAAACCAGCTGGAGTGATTATAAATGCAAATAAGTCCCAAATTATCGATGTTCGTCTTAAATCTTTCTCTTTGTCTTTTTAGCTACTAGCTAGACGAGACTATTGTCTGCGTTACTATGATGACCAGCAGTCTGCGCGGCAACCTTCAGAGTTAAAGGGTGAATTAGCAGTTCTACATTAACTCCAGCGTTTAAGACCATTTATTGTTAGAACTGTGTTGAACGATCAGCAGAGCTTTATTTTACTGTAAAGGAGGATTATTTTATTTTTACCTAAAGATCTAATTCTGCTGTGGAGCCGCAACAGGACAGTAAAAGAGCCACATGCAGCTCCAGAGCTCCTGGTCTGTCTGGTACGTCTGTAGCATGCGGTCGATTGTCACAGAGAGTAATCTCCCAGTGCTTAGAAGAGAACAGAAAACGTGTTGACTCAAAACACACTTATAATAGAAGCGAATGAGCAGGTGTGTTTTTCTTTTGTTTCTATCTTTCTTCCTCATCTTCCTCCACTTTGCTATGCTCTTTCTTCATTGTGTCCTTCTTTTCAGCTTCCTCACACTGGGCTTTCTTCCCCCTTATCTACAAATCGTCTTCATTTCTCTGCTTTCTCTCTCTCTCTCTCTCTCTCTCTCTCTCTCCCCCCCACCAATTTGCTTCCTCTGCTTTTCCACTTCCTCTCCTTCTCTGCCCTTCTCACTCCATCTCTTCCTCCCATTCTGCCGTCCACCTGTCCTTCCTCTCTGCGCCTGTCCATCTTCATCCTCCACAGGAAGTGCTCCCGGCATGACCTTTGACCCGAGGCAGCCGGACTGCGTATAAACAGTTGGGTTTTTTGTCCGCTTCCTGTTTGGCTGGAACAGCAGCGGCGCCTATTTTAGTCTGTTTACAGAACAGCCTTCTTCAGGAATCTGTGTGTGTGTTATGAGTGTATGTGCGCTTGCATGCTAGCGTTTGCATGTGTGATTGTTTGTCTGTACATTTTGAGTTTTTTTTTTTTAAGTGCAGAATGCATGCTTTTCTAAGCACCCTTTATGTGCTGCTTGATGGAAAATGATGCATGTTCCTCTCATCATTGCGGGTCTTTTGGAGAGAGGCTGGAGCAGAAGGGTGCTTCAGTTCTGCTTACTGCATACATCCACATCCCTCACTCTGTAATTGTTCTATACTTCATCTGCTCTGAAAAGGGGTTTGGATCAAAGCTGACTGTCCTGTAATAGAAACCTCTTGTCTAGGAAACAAGAAAGCATTTTAATTGGTGCCACATCATGTAGGTCGTTACAAAATACTATGCCAAATATATGAAATATATGCCTGCATAACGGCACGAAAAATCCTTGTGCTGTTAATGGAATAATCTTTGGCTCTCATGCTGCTCACATGGACCACCGAGTGTACTGACAAAGTAAGAACTTTTTGTTTAAACTGAGGGTCTGACAACTTCTTAACTAGAACTAGGCTGGTCAGCTAGCTAACAGGCTACAAGATAACTATCAGCCCGAACAACTCCATCCTTAATATCACAGGCTTGAATTAAAGTACTCACGTTATGATTAACTGTAAAACAGCAGTATTAAAGTCTAAAAAAAGGTCCCTTGAATGACTGACCCACTTCAAAATCCCGTGTTCCAGTCAGAAGTAGCATCAAACCCAGGCTGAGTCCCAACCGGGTCTGTATTTCCTAAATAGTGTGCTAGTTATGGGAGTTTAGAAATTCTAGCCTCTACATTCAAATGGGGCATCATTTATCAAGTATGGATTTTGCTGAATCCCAAATGACTGTTTTATACCTGTATTTTGCACCGTTTGGCTGCCGGATCCAGTATGGGAGCCATTTGAGATTCAGCCCAGCATGAGAAGGGGAAGAGGCCGTTGGATTGGTGCTACATATAACTCTGTGGTAATTTGGTGATCAAAAGTACTTGTAAAGCGAAAGTTTTTGCATTAAACATTGCTGTGTAATCATTTGTTCATTCTTATCTGGAAAAAAAGTTAAAAAATTCATGAAACGACCAAACGTTCTTCTCCTCTTTCAGTGGTCCATACGCTAAACGAGCTACATTTTATCATGGGGAATGAAGTCCATGAAAAAATCGCAGTAACGCACAGTCTCAAGTGGCTTATTGCTTTAATATCCATTTGTAACAGTCTGTTATTTAATTATAATTAGTATTAAGCCCAACTACGTATATCATGTGTTTTGCGATGAAACCCTTCATATATAAATTAATATTTGTAAGTGATGCACAGAAATGAAAATTCTTGGTTGAAACTTAAATTCCAGACACATTGGGCTAAAACTGGAAACCAAAAAAGCTCACAGTAAATAAAAACAGTTTACATAGTATAAACTTACTAAAATGATGATAGTATGTTGACTTTGTGCCACAAAATCCGACGTCATTGACAACAGAGGACTATTGGTCATTCAAGACTCTGAATTCCATTAATATTTTGCGCTTTTGCTCTATTGTTTGTGAATTTGTAATCATTTTAAAAACTGTAGCTGCTTCTGTTGTTTTGCTGTATTCTGCGTATTAAGTCAGGTATTGTGTTATTAAATGATATCAAACCTTGGGTGTGTATCTCCTCTTGAAACTCGACATGGACAGATTTTAAATCACTTGTCTAATGTTCCTCATAGAAACCATGAAAAGGATCCACATGGCTGAGATGTTCACTGTTTATCTACTGCTGCTCAGACTGCGCTGGAGCAGTAGACTGTTATCTATTGCGACTGGCGCTGGAAAAAGGAGGCAGCAAAAAAAAAAATATATATATATATATATATATATATATCATTTTAAATGATTATTTAAAAAAAATATATATAAAGTTTTATATTTTGAAACTTTGATATAGGCTTATGTAATCTTTTTAATTTTTGCACATTTTCTCTTACCGAAGTGCAGTTATATACAAGTACATGTACCATAAAAATAGTCTAAAATTATTTTGGAATAAAATCTCATGACATCAACTTTAGGTTAAAGGAAAGTTTTTTTTTGTGAAGTTTGTGGATGTTGTGTTCAGTAGACCAGGCACAGCAGAGCTGCTGAAGTTTTTAAACATTGTGTCCACTCACTGTCCACTCTATTGGACACACCTACCTTGTTGGCCCACCGTGTAGATGTAAAGTCAGAGACAGTAGCTCATCTGTTGCTGCAGTTTGTTTTAGTCATCCTCACAATAAACAGAGAAACATAATTGTCCGTTACATCAGGTCCACTTGCCATAAAGGTGCTCTTTGTAATTCTACAAATACAGATTATAGTCCAACTGTTTCTCTGCATAATTTATATATAACACTGAATAGATATGCACACACAGAAAAGAGCTCTTCTTATTTTTTGTCAGTGCACTGAGTTGCATCACAGTGTAATTGTGAGGAATAGATGTTTTTAGAAGGTATTTGAGCTGGTTTCTGCAGCGAGTGATTGTATAAAAGATTTCACACAGACTAGACTTTCAAAAGTGGTGGTAACAAAACTGAGCATATTAATACATAGTGGGGACGTGTCCCCATTGTCCCTAGTGTCCCCAGGGTCCTCAGCATACATTACGCCTTTGCCTTGAGGTAGAGGTCTGCGCTCGAAGGACCCGCCACAATATCTCGCGGCACAGGACTAATTTTCAGTGTTGTGCGTGGGAGTGGGCAGGAAACCAGCCCACTGCAGAGGATGTCAAATCTTGGATGTCATTTCGCCTTGACGGAACTGGACGGGCAGGAGCAGGCCAAAACGTTTCAGTTGCGGGCAGGAGTGGGGCAAATGACTCCGACTTTCTGCGGGAATGGGCAGGAGCGGGACGAAATCGGGAGTGGGTAGGAGGGGGACTGAAAAACAGGTCCGAGCAGTCCTCTACATCCCAGTATAGCTAAACTTTAAAAATAAAATAAAATAAGCTAAACTAATCATTGATAACAAGAACGAGAGACTAATAAAGGTAGAAACCTTTCAATCCCAAATAGAAAATGCTCACACAAAGTCTCTATAATGTTTTACCACCTTGATAACATTAAGAACGGTTACATGACAAAAAAGCTACATCTGATCTACACTTAACAGCATGACCTTTCACACTGTGTACAAATTAAACACTATTACCTCCTGTACCTACCTAACACTGCACCTCCTGTTGAAAGCAATTTTTGCCAATGTTCTGTGAAACTTGCCCAACAGTAGCGACAAAAGAACACAGGTGTAGGTGGAGCATATTTAGGTAATTTCTCTAAATAGTAGTGCTGTCACAGTGCTTTAGACTGCACTACTTTTCGCATGTGCACGGAACATTAGTTGCGGCAAGACTTAATATGGCCAATCTAGTTAATAAACGAGCCATTTGGAATATTAACACACGCTCTTTGCTAACTCCACTCATCATAACCCAAAGCAGCTCTTTATCCTGCTCTGCAATTAGCCTCCCGGTCAGTGACTCCAAACTTTGTCTGCACATCAGTCACACAAACATGTGCACATGCTCACTTTCCCTAATGATTTTCCAAAAAAGTCTCTCTTGCTCACCAGTGACTTATCACTATCTGTAGTTCTGCAGTCTCTGGATTCAATTAAGTTGTTTGTTTCTTTGCCAGTGATATCCCCCCCTCCATCTCTCTCTGTCTGCCTGCCTGCCTGTGCATCTGCCTCTCTTTCTCTCCCTCTCCCAGTGTATTGAATTATGCTCCTCTTCAGCTGCCTCTGTTGTCTGCCTGTCTGTCTCCAGTTAGCCCATGATGCTCTTTCAGCCAGTCGAAGAATCAAT
Source organism: Colossoma macropomum (assembly GCF_904425465.1). Lineage (NCBI taxonomy): Eukaryota > Metazoa > Chordata > Actinopteri > Characiformes > Serrasalmidae > Colossoma > Colossoma macropomum. The sequence goes on along the minus strand of NW_023494793.1, from coordinate 13,832,601 downwards.
GCAGTGCAGATCAGACCTGTTAGAAGGCCTTTTGTTTCATAGCAGCCAGTCACTGTGTCCTGTGTTGCTAAAACTGCGCTTAAAGTGAAAGTTCGGCCAAAAATTTAAAAGGCCCATATCATACATTAGTATCGGTCCACTTATGTTTGTGTTTTTATGTACCAAAAATAGTCATAATTCATTTTTACATGGCCATTTTCCCAACTCTTTCAATCCTTTAGAAGTAAACAGTCTGTTCTTGTTACTGTGCCTTTAAGACTGGTATGTAAATGAGCTCTGTTCTGATTGGCTGCCCTGTATTGCTCGTTATTCAAAAAGCAGTCCAGGTTAAAACACTCTTTATAACTTCACTGTGAATGGGCGGGGCTAAACTGAACAATGTTTACATACGACATCAAGTTCTTTTATTTCTAAAAAGTTATATGATATACAGTAGTGGAAACTACATAAGTCTATTTGAGATTACTTAGCAAACTGATGGTTTGAGGCAAGTATGTGATGATATAGCCATGCAGTTTGCACAGTGCTTAAATGGTGACTATAAGCTAACAATAGTAGCTACATTATCCTCTAGTGCAAAACTAAAGAAGCAACCTTCAGACACCAAACATGACTTGGCTGATGGACTTCATTTGAGGTAAAGGGGAAATTATCCACCCATTTTAATACTCTTTTTAACATGCCCTCCTCAACTTGGCCTCGCCACTTCCCCTGAGGGAATCTCTGACACCATCATAAGGACTGTTCCATTACTGTATTAGCTGAAGTAACGTTTATTAGGTGAGCCTGTGGAGGGGCAAGGGAGTTCACATAAGTGTAGACTTTAACAGCAGAACCTGCAGGAAAGCATTGCAATCTGCTTTTTAACACTGACTAAAAATGCAGAGCAATAAATGCTTCAGAATACTTAATATTTCAAAACCATAACATCGGTTTGTTGTATTGAAACTGGGATTCAAGTAGCGAACTTCTCAGTCTGGTGAACATGACTGCTGACAGAGCCTTGTTACTTTACTAGTTTGCTAGTTAGCAAGCTAAAGCCTGCACATCCACTCTGCTAGAAAAACTAGCATAGACCAGCATGTCCGGTCATCAGCAAACCCAGCATATGTTGTGTTTTGGGGACTGATTTGCTGGTCAGCATCAATGGAAGCTATTAGGCTGGTCACTATCAAACCCAGCATATGTTGTGGTTTGGTGCTGGTATGCTGGTCAGCACTAATGGAAGCTATTAGGCTGGTCACCAACAAAACTGGGTCCATTCGTGGGTCCATGCAGCCATATTCATTCATTTCCACCCATCAGTAACGAGCACTCATTAGAGCTCACGTGTCAAACACAAGGCCCGCGGGCCAGATCAGGCCCGTCACACAATCCTATCCGGCCTGCAAAAGTATTTTAATTTCCTATTAATATTAGCCCGTTTTACGATGTGCTGCACTACAGTCCCCAGCATGCATTGCAACGCAATGTGCAACATTAATGTGCTCCGACTCTCCTACCGCAACAACAGTCTATGGGACAGCGGTTACACCTCAGTTCTACACAATTCTGAGCAGTTCCACACCAGTCATATCACCAAAATGCATTTCAGCTGCGGTTTAACCAATATAAACACTTAAAGTCAGCCCAGCGGCTCAGAAAATGAGCCCAAGTTTTAAGGAACTTGCAGCGAACACAGGATGCCAGATGTCTACTTTAAGCAAATAGGTAGGTTTAAAAGGCTGAGCACCTGGGGACGTTTATATTTTAAGTGTCCATGTAATATTTTAAGGTCTACTACAAATGTCTGTATTTTACTGTTAAACAATGGCCAGTTGGGGTTATAGCACAACGTTAATTAAAGATGAGATAAAAACTTCTCTGGCTCACAGATTTCTTAATATGGCCCTTTTACTGGTTGAGTTTGACACCCCTCATTAGAGTGAATGTGTGGCGCTGGCTTAGAGAGAACCATTTTAATTTTGGTTAAGACGGAGATGACTCAAACTGTAGCCTGTGTGGGTGGCAGAGGGTTGTAGAGCAGTAGATGTTAATCAGTTTAGTAAGTAAGTTCAATAAGTTAAACTGTTTGGTTAATTATGTGTGTTCAGGGGTGGGGGGGTGGTGTTTGGGGGCAGTGGTGTTTATGAAATCTGTGAAGCAGGTCTGCTGGCAGAAAGTGTGTGGTGTGATGTGGCAGGAAGTAACTGGAATTGACTGATTCTGTTACTCTCACACACACATGCCGAAAGAAAGATCTATACAGTATATACACTCTTAAATATAAAAGTGCCAACTGGTACGTAAACGGTCATTTGGGGCGATGCCAAAGAAAGAACCGCTTCTGAACTTTGGTTGGTGCCACAAAAAATGCTAGAAAAACCCAGCTTAGACCGGCATGGCTGGTCACTAGCAAACCAGCATTTGTTGAGTTTTGGATGCTGGTATGCTGGTCAGCAGCAATGGAAGTTGATATGCTGATCACCACCAAAATCAGCATATGTTGTGTTTCGATGCTGGTATGCTGGTCAACCAGCATGAACATACTGGGGTGACCAGTTAAACTAGAAGCAGGCCAGCATAAACAAGCATAAACCAGCAAAGACCAGCATAGACCATCTTAGACCAGCATGAAATAGTTGCTGGTCTGTGCTGTTTTCTTTCAGCAGGGAAGAACCACTTTTGGTTCCACAGAGCACTCTTTAAACGTTCTTTAAACTCTTTAAAGAACTCTTAACAGGCCTTCACAGCACATTTTCAAAAATTATTCTTTGTGTAGCCCCTTCTTATGGATTCTTAACTGGTTCCTCTGAGAAGCAAAACCTTGGAGTTCTTCAGTTTCAGTTAGCGACTGCGTTGAGCTGCTAGCGAGCAATGAGGGGAATGAGGAAAAGGAACGGGATTCCTCGACATTAACAGTAGTGTACTGCTACAATGAAAAATAGCATTTAAACACAATAGAAACACTAATGTTGGCTTGCTGGCTGGCCTGTGAAGACGAAAGCTCAGTTTGCCTCCAGTTTTGTAAATCACACACATTTCCCTCAAACCATAATTTGAAAATGCCTGTTGTCCTTTACATTGTGTGTAAATTTCATGATGAATGGACCAAAAGAAATGACCCAAAATTACTTGGAAAAAAATTCTGGTTCCATTGACTTACATTAAAAGTAAACTATGTTTTTTCCTCCTCTTGTTAAAGCTGTTTTGGAGATATGAGGTTTTGATCCGGCAGGAGAGACATGCAAACCTGAGAGACAAACACACACACACACACACACACACACACACACACACACACACACAGTCTTCTGTGCTTTTCCACTGCATTCCACCGTGTCGATTAGAAACACACTTCCTCTCACAAACAGAATTTAAAGCCAATTAAGCCCCATGGGGTAGAGGGGCACAGCAGAGGGGAGAGGACCAGCAGCAGCTATTAAACACTGTCACCTGAGACACACACTCATACACACACACAACTAGTACAAGAGAACGTGTAAAGTGTGAACTCACAAGTGCTTTTGTGGTACTAACTGTGACACCCGAAGCCCCAGCTTGTATACAAGGTCTGGTTTGAGTGTAAAATGCATTGATCTGAAGGTGAAGAATCGACTGCATTGATTCTGTTCAGTTGTTTGGACCAAACAAAAAATGTAAACAAGAATCAGAATCTAATCGAAACAGAACTGAATCAAATCTATTTGAATACTCTATCTCTCTCTCTCTCTCTCTCTCTCTCTCTCTCTCTCTCTCTCTCTCTCTGTGATAAGACTCTCGTCCTGGTCTCAGGGCCATTAGCCACTGGTCAGGGATAATTGTGGCAGAGAGCCGCTGAGCTTTTTGATGTGGACGCCGACTTCCTTTTGATGTAAAAATGTATCCACTGCGATTATCAAGATTATGCCTTCCTCCCCTCCTCCCTCCTTCCCCCCTTCCCCTTCCTTCACCCCTCTTTTTCCATCCCGCTCATTTAGCTGGGAGATTAATTGGATGCAGCTTTGCTCTGATGGCTGAAGTTGATGTGGCTGTCGCCACCACCAAAGCTGAGCTCAGCTCACATGTAGCTACTGTGCCCCCCTCTCTCTGTATCACTCTCTCTATCACACTCTTTGACTCATTCTATCTCTCACTCTCTATCGCTCTCTCTATCACACTCTTTCACTCATTCTGTCTCCGACTCTGTATCACTCTCTCTATCACACTGTCACTTATCCTGTCTTTCACTCTCTCTATCACTATATCACATTCTGTCAGTCATTCTGTCTCTCACTCTGCATCACTCTCTCTCACACTCTATCACTCATTCTATCCCTCACTATCTCTATCACGCTCTCTATCACATTCTGTCACTCATTCTATCTCTTACTCTGTACCACTCTCTCTACCACACTCTGTCACTCATTCTCTATCACTCTTTGTCTTCATCTCACTTTCTCTCTCTGTATCACTCTTTCTATCACATTATATCACTCATTCTGTCTCACACTCTCTGTCTTCCTCTGTCTTTCTCTCTCTGTATCACTCTCTGCTTCATTCTTGTTCTCAAAGGGAACACTGTGACATCTGTATAATCAGCAGCTACCCTCTAATTAGGAGTTTATTAGGAACAAAATGTTAAGATCAGAATGTAGCGCCAGAAGTTTACTGACCTCCAAAGCCATTGATCCAGGCCCACAACGAGGTTTAGGCTTTGGATATTTGAAACAAAGCCGAGAGTAATTTGTTGGGTGAACAGCAGATTCTTTACAACTTGTTTTAGTTTCAATTTTTATTCATTTTTAAACTTTCTTTTGTTTTTTTTGAGGTAGTGATCTTACAGATCGGGACTAAGACCAGCTACATCATATCTCCAGGCTATTTGTATAAACAGGGGTGGATCTATGGGGTGGCAAGAGGTTTCAGCTGCCATCACAGTTCCACAACCTCTAAAATATGATGCAATATTGTATTATGTATAATGTGTCTATACTCAAGAAACTCTATCACACTCTTTCACTCATTCTATCTCTCACTATCTCTATCACACTCTTTCACTCATTCTGTCTCTCACTATCTCTATCACTCTCTCTATCACATTCTGTCACTCATTCTGTCTCTCACTCTCTGTATCACCCTCTCTCACATTCTATCACTCATTCTATTTCTCACTCTATGTATCACTCTCTCTATATCACACTCTGTCACTCATTCTATCTCTAACTCTGTGTCGCTCTCACACTCTATCACTCATTCTACCTCTCACTCTCTGTATCACTCTTTCTATCACATTCACCCATTCTGTCTCACACTCTCTGTCTTCCTCTCACTTCCTCTCTCTGTATCACTCTCTGTTTCATTCTCTATCACACTCTTTCACTCATTCTATCTCTCACTATCTCTATCACTCTATCACATTGTCACTCATTCTGTCTCTCACTCTCTGTATCTCTCTCTCACACTCTATCACTCATTCTGTCTCACTTTCTGTACCACTCTCTCTACCACACTCTATCACTCATTCTCTATCACTCTTTGTCTTCTCACGTTCTCTCTCTGTATCACTCTTTCTATCGCATTCTATCACTCACTCTGTCTCACACTCTGTCTTCCTTTCACTTTCTTTCTCTGTATCACTCTCTGTTTCATTCTCTATCATACTGTCACCCATTCTCTGTCACTCTCTGTATCTCTTCCTATATCACTGTATTTCTCTCTGGATCACTCTCTGTGCATCTCTCTGTGTCACTCTCTATTCGTCTTACTCCTTCTATATCACCCTTTTTGTATATCTTTCTCTGTATCACTCTCTTTTTCTATCTCTATCTGTATCAGTCCCTTTCTCTGGTCACTCTCTCTCTCTGGATCACTCTCTGTATCACTCTCTCTTTGTTTCTCTATCTGTATCACTTTCTTTTTCTGGTCACTCTCACTCTTTTTGTATCACTCCCTCTTTGTATCACAATCTGTATCACTCTCATTCTCTGAATCACTCTCTCCCTCTCTGTATCTCTATCTGTGTCACTCTGTGTCTGTATCACCCTCTTTCTGTATAACTCTTTGTATCACTTTCTCTGTATCTCTCTCCCATTCCTCTCTCTTTTCTCTCCTTTTTCTCGTCCTCTCGTTGTGTCTCTGCCTCTCTATTTTGTTCTCTCTCTCTCTCTCTCTCTCTCTCTCTCTCTCTCTCTCTCTCTCTCTGTCTGTCTCTCTCTCGTGTTTTTGTCTCTCTGTGTTTAAATATTTAGTTAATATGGAGATTTGCTCCTCAACAGGAATATAATGGATGTTTATGGGCAGTCAGTGTTGGTAATGTTAAAGAGTGTAATGTACCATGTATCTTCTAAATGGCTCATGAGACTCTCACAGCATTTAAACATCTCTGTTCTTTAAAGCCGTTCCACTTACTTTTAAATGGTTTATATGCTGGTGGAAACTGATGAGTTGCGTGTAACAGAGCTGGTGGTCCTCCGTCTGCTTTGGTTTGTAGTTTTTGTTTTTTTTTTTTCTTTCTTTTTCTTTCCTGGCGTTTCTAAGATACTGAGCAGAGCTCACTCCATGCACGCAACGCCGGAGGGTTATAGTGAGCGTATTAGGAGTGTATGTGAGGGAACCTTTGTGCTAGTGTGGACTAATTTGTATGTATGAGTGTGCGAGGGTGTTTACTGTACAGTTATGTTTTTATTGGATGCATGCGTGTGTGTCTTGGTTCTGCGTGTGTGTGTTCAGTTTTATGTAGGGGTGTGTTGAAGAATGCCTGTTTGAGTAATCTTGCTCCACAAGCATATTTGTGTTGAATTTGGACGTTCTATTTCACATTTGACTCGTGAACATAGAAATAACACAACATTTTTCATGCTAAAACCATTTTTTTTAATCTCTTGCAGGAACCTCAGCAACAACCGAATCCGTATTCTGAAAAATGGCTCCTTCGCCGGCTTGTACTCCCTGGATAAACTGTAAGTAATTATGGTCATTTTCATCTTCATCGCCATCCTCATCCTCATGGCCATCAGAGAGCTTTACACAACCTTTCTATGGCAGTCCTTTGATCTGTCCTTTCTTTCCCATGGATCTTAGCCATGAGCTGAAGCTCGTAACACGCACGGGCCGGCCTTGGGGTGGACAAATAGCCAGGACTATTTCACATGATGCTGGGAAAAAGCATTAGGACCCATCGCTGAACTATACGTGATCTCTTCTAGCACAAGATGTACCTTCCCTCAAGAAGGTTACTTGTTCTCAAAGGGAACACTGTGACATCTGTATAATCAGCAGCTACCCTCTAATTAGGAGTTTATTAGGAACAAAATGTTAAGATCAGAATGTAGCGCCAGAAGTTTACTGACCTCCAAAGCCATTGATCCAGGCCCACAACGAGGTTTAGGCTTTGGATATTTGAAACAAAGCCGAGAGTAATTTGTTGGGTGAACAGCAGATTCTTTACAACTTGTTTTAGTTTCAATTTTTATTATTTTTTTAAACATTTTTTTGTTTTTTTGAGGCAGTGATCTTACAGATCGGGACTAAGACCAGCTACATCATATCTCCAGGCTATTTGTATAAACAGGGGTGAATCTATGGGGTGGCAAGAGGTTTCAGCTGCCATCCCAGTTCCACAACCTCTAAAATATGATGCAATATTGTATTATGTATAATGTGTCTATACTCAAGAAACTCTTAAAATGGACAAGAACATGACAAGAAAAAAAGTGTGTCACTTAACCATGTAAACAAATGTATAAAATGGATACTGATAACTAAATTGGAGGACTATTCTTATGTAAGCATAAACTACAGTTAAATTGCTGTGCAGATTTTGGCTAGCCATAAACTATTTTCAACATGTAATACAGCCCATTCATATAGCCGTTTACTTCTGCTTCATTACATTTGAAAAATAGATTATTAATACATTTGGAAAAGGTTTATCATGTTTGTTCAGTGGTTAGAAGGTTTATATAAATCTGTATTAAACAGATCTGTATTCTTGAGAACACAGCTCTACTGCTTCACAGCCCAGTGCTGGGGAGATTTATACCTCTCGAGCCAATGCTTGGCATTGGGTATGGGGAGCTTAGGCTACGTTCACACAGTAGGTAAAAGTGGCCCAAATCCAATTTTCTCACCAAATTTTTTCGTTTGGCTGTTCACAAAATCTTTTAAATGTGACCTGTATGCAACATCAGTCTGAACAGCTCACGCTCCTAAAACGCTCTTCTGCATGCGCAAAAGAACAACGTGTCACGTTGTTTCACTTGGCTCATCCAGAGGTAAACAATCATAGCTGCCAAAGAACGCCAGTCGCCCTCGGAGCTTCAGTTTCATCTTTGCCAGCGTCACAGGAGCGATCATGAAGCTTCACTGACTGACAGCTGGGCTCATCACCCAGAATGTGTTTGTGCTTGCTGTAAAAAGGGCTTGGTCACTTCTTCGGTTTGTGTCCTCAGATTCTTCAAACTTTGCTTTCAGACTTTTAACTTTCCTTTGACGCTGCAGCCTCGTTCTCTTACAACCGCGTTCGGCCATTTCTTTCAAAATCTCTTTGAACACAAAGCGTTTGCGAACGAAGCAGAACTCTTCTAATTTTTTGTACTGAAACATCAGCCTAAATGTTTATGAGGTATCAGCAGCACGAAATTATGACGAATGTCGAGTTGGATTGACGTAAAAGTTGCATGAATTCCGATCTGGCTGTTCAGACTGAGTCGCATTGCCGCAGATTGGATTTCAGCACCACATATGAAAGCGTCTCAAATCGGAATTAAAAATCGATTCGGTGCGTTTTTTGCTGTTCACACTGACACACAGATCACACATCTGTGTCACATATGAAGAAAAAGATTGAATTTGGGCAGCTTTTACCTGCTGTGTGAACAAAGCTTTAGGCTCATGTGCAGCTCCTTCAGAGCATCCCATTCTATTGGTTGGTGTTTTTCTATGGAGATTATACAAGCTGTACGTGCACAATTGAACACCTGTGTCAGCAGTGAATAGCTGAATCCACTAATTAGAAAGGGCGTTTGGGTACTATTGGATATTCAGTGTATTTCTAAAACCCTGTCCACTGTTGTGTCTGCACTTTTGTATTGTTTTCTGAAAAAACAATAGAGAATAGCCAGTCCAACTCTTACAGTCCAACAATGCACCGCAAAAGACAGTACAGTTGTAGGACCTTGTGGATAACAACTGCAGCCGCCTTGACGTCAAACAATCCTGAACAACTGTCACAGTAAAACCTACGAAGATGAAAATCCAGTTCTCTTCCAGGTTTATAAAAATTCATTAAAACGTTATTGAAGTATTGAATACGTAGTTCAGTTGGGGGACCCCCAAAACAGGTGGAAATTTCATGTCTACTGTAAAAAAGGATTACATGAGTAACAATCAGTGATCAGACCAGCCAGCCACATTCTCTCTTTCTGCTTTTGCCCCATTGGTGTAGAGAATCTGTCTGGCCAGACTGTTCCTCTGTCTCTCTCAGGCCGCGTTCCAGCAGGGAGGATGAGACAGTACGTGTGGCTATCGCTGAGTTCTAGCGAAGAGATCCTTAATTACCCCTTCATCTATCACAATCTGAAAAAGCTTCTCCGCCCGGAGAGATAAGGAGGGAGGGAGGAGAGGCGAGACTGCTAGGGAGGCAGGCAGGGGGAGAAGCAGGATTTTGTCCTAAGTTGACGAAAGGCTGGTGGCGTGAGGATAGATAGTGGGTATCTTCTTATTAGTAGACTTCACTGGGGTGTGAGGGCAGATTGTCTCAGGGTTGGAGCTTTGCTTAAACCTCTCTTTCCTCATACCTTAAATTTAGATGTCCTAATGCTGAGCCAAGTCAATTGCTTTCACTTTACAGGGTTGAAGCGTCACAAAAAATTGTTTAACCTAAATGTGAGGTGATCATATATAAACGTATGATCTTCTCCAATCAAAAACAGATGGCATTCAAAAGTGCAACTGTAACGAAGCATGTATTGTTGTATTTGTGGTCAGCGTGTCAGCAGTGGTTAACTTGATTAAATAAGGTCAACCTGCATTCACTTACTAGCGTACAATCATGTGAAGCGTGCAGTGGTGGAAAAAGTACTGAAAATTCTTACTTAAGTATGAGGACTGTTACTGTAGTGATCATTTGCGGGAGCAGAAGTAAAATTATTAATGACGGATATTATTCAAATAAGGAAAAACAACTCAAGCAGTTACTTTGTTGTATATCTGCGATCACAATCTGAAAATAGTTCTCAGTTGATTTGGCTACGTCATTGGAAAAACCTGTACAAAGAAAACTAAAGCAAAACACAGTACAGTCCTGTGCAGAAGTGGTCAGTTGACATCCTCTACAAAGAACCCACTTCTGCACATTTTAATGCACAGTTTCTTTTTTTTTTTTTGTTGAGTTTAACATTTTGAAAAAATTTAAATATAAACTGTAACGGTTGCACCGGCAAGTATGTTAAATTCAGCAAATAAACACTAATTGTTTATTAAAATGTGCAAAAGTGTGTTATCTGTAGAGGATGTGTTGTTTACTTAGAAAACCAGGAGAATAGTTCACTTGACCAGGGGTGGCCAAAATTTTGCCTATCACTGTATTACAAAATGGCAAATTTTGAGTCCTGAGACTGATCACGGTATGCTCTGCTACTGCACACTCTTTGTTCACACCAGCAGCAGTGCAGTGCGCCAAGAAGGCCAAAGGTCATTTATTTTCAATGAGAGATGGCAATTCTGGCAACGGGAGGTGGCGTGAACGTTTGCGTTGTGAAGTGGGTGGTGAAAGCAACGCAACAGAGTTGAGCAGAGTTTAGCTTTATGCAAATGAGGAGCAAAGTGATGCGGTGGTTACCAATAGGAAGTGAGCATTGAGCAATATTAATAATGAATAGATATTGTAGTTATTCTTAAGCAACAAAGTGGAGCTGAATTGTGAAATGCAAAGATTTCAACAGGAGACAGAAGATAATAATGCTGTGTTCTGTAGTTCTTTTGAAAATGCACGAAGATGACAAACTAAGCAAAGTGTCTTCATCATACATGCTGGTCACATTTGCCTCTCTCTGTCTCCTCTAAACGTGATGTATCTGAGCACGTCCTGACCTGTAGCGTTTTTGGAGCTATGAAAAACGGAATCTTTTCAGTTTAAAGGTAGAATAAGTGATTTATTTTAGAAATAGTTTTGTTGTATTTCTTTTAAGTACTCTTTAGATCTTGATAGCAATCAATAAATCAAATGCTCTGACAATAAAAATAAAAATAAATCACTATTTGTGGAGGCCACAGAACTGTAAAAAGCTGAATGAAATTATGTACTCATTTGCGCGTTATGTGGAGTCTGTCATGCAGCTTTACACACACACACACACACACATAGCTGAGAGGTAGTGAGCTACATTCACAAGAATGACAGAGAAAGTTACACAGGTACCTACGGCAGCTTGCTAAAGAAAGACAGAAAAGAAAGACAGAAGTAGAAAAGGCTTTGAACAAAAAGAGGTTGGATTAAGCACAAGGTCAAACCAGAGTGAACATCAGTGTGGCTTTCCAACGGTAGTGAAACCTGAGGTAGTTGAAAGGCCTGGAAAGCAACACCAAGGTTATTATTTCTCTGTTGACAGGTTTTATTATCTGGTTTGTTTTGTTTTGGGGGAATTAGTTTTTTTCCTGAATTGCTTACGTAGCCACATTATGTATTAGTCCAACGCTAGTGTTAGCTAAGCTGTAGGTGTAAGCTAGCTGGCTATGTTTATATTTTATGTAATCTGTATGTGTAAATGTTCGTAGGCCATGCACGTTCATGTGTTTTGGGGAAGTGGCTTTGGAAGAAAGGTCGAAAGTTGGGAGCGTGTTGGATTTTTTTTTAAAAAACTGGCTTAGACTTCATGGCTTCTGAAAAGTCTCCTACTCCAGCTTCAACCAGACTTTCTTCTAAATGGTTAACAAGCTGAAACATGCATTTGTTTTCACTTTCTAATGTTTTCTATATAAAATAAACTCAGGTAAATGTAAAAGTGTTATGATGTACTTCTACTTAACAAGTATTGTCAGAGGGAAGAATGTATGCAAGTACTGTAATGAGAGAAAATGTAATTCATTACTTTCCACCTCTGGAAACATTGAAACATCAAGACAAAAAGGTTGGATCTGAGAAAAACATCATAACTGAGCAATGAAGCTCATAATGTTAATGTAGCCTTCACATTACAATTTCATCTTTACAATATTTCATTTTTACAAAATCAGACTGAGTGAAAGGGGTGGGCAGTATGAAAGTATTTATCGATATAGTGATCAATAACCTCCTATTATGTGACAACCTGCCTTTCTCAGCTTATTGTGAACATTGTCAGTACATAAAAACACTGACCAGCTGCATGTTTCATGATGCGTATCGTGAAAATGTCTTGATGTGTCATGATGATGTATTTTCTCCATATTGCCCATCTCCACTGAGTAAGATGTAAAAGGCAGCAACTGATCCTAGATTGATCTTTCTTTATAGTCTTGGTCTGGTTTAAAGTTTGTTATATCTCACCTCACTATAGATCATTGTTCAGAAATGCATACTTGTGGCCAGTTTATCAGAAACACCTGTGCTGTAGGTCACCATTAATCGTAACTATACCAGTGCCAGTACAAGAGGTATTTCTGGGGATTTTCACATGTCACTTCTAGGTTCAGAGTGGTCCACCACCTAAAAATATCTAACCAAGAGTGGCCAGAAGCTGAACACTGATGAGGGGCTATAGGGTGGCTAACAAAGTTTGTGCACCTATGTAGTGGATCTGTAAGGCAGGTGAACCTCATTAAGTGGCCACTAAGTGGAAGTACATGACAAGAGCGTGAGTCACTTTAATAATGCATGCATACAGTCCATGCATGCCCTGAATCACCGCTCAGATCTGGGTCCATAGGTGCAGTATTTAGCTCTCGGAATGCAGCCAGAACAGCAAGAGAGGAAAGCAGTCATAAAGGGCTGTCTTAATGGCCTGGGCAGGGTCAGTAGCAGCCACTCGGAATGAGAAGCAGATTTTAATTAAGTGCGGCTCTCTCAGTAATGACAACAAGAGAGAGAGAAAGAGAGTAAAAGTCAAGCCACAACCTCACAGTCACCTCCTCCGCCCAGACCACCTTATTTATTGCCTTTATAAAGGCGTGTGTGTTTGTATGCTTTGTTTTTCTCGCTTACTGGGGGCCAGATATCCCTGCTAGTGCTAGACACAAGATGTTGGATACAAGATACTGCTCAGCTCCCTATGAGAATATTGAAGTTGCTTTGTGTTCAGCTTACTCCAAAAATAGTCAGTTAGTTGAGACTTGTTTAGTGTATTAAGTTTGCTTCTTCAGTTTTACACTGGAACTACAATGCTAACTAACACAGCTACCAAGTAATGGAAGCATATACTGCACCAATCATCACAAACTTTCTTCAAATCACATTGAGTTTTGGGGATTTGGAGACCTCACTGGTGGAACATTGCAACATCGGTTGTGTTTTGGACCCCTTCCCCGAGTGGATGAATCTGATGATTGCAAGTGCATTGAGCATTCAAAGAGAACTCAGTCAAAACTTGGTGAAGTCTTCCGAGGATGTGAGTAAATGATCTACTGTTGTCATCATATCTTTATCAGTGTAATGTTGATTTTACATTTGAGAGCTAAACTTTGAGCCAGACCTTCTTTTTGAGCCTGGGCACACAACAATAATATGTAAAGATGTATGATGTGGTCTGGAAAACTTCCACAAATTATGACCTGATGCTTCTGACTTTTAAATTATTATTTTAGGCTTTACAGGATAACTTACAGCAGCAAATAGGCATCACATGTCCACCTCTTTTTCAAGCTTTCTTCATAATTCAGTTGTTGAGGTGTAAACAAAGTCATTCAGAGTGGTTTTACGTTGAAATGGTTCATTGTAGAGAAACTTGTCTACTCAGATTTCTTTATAGTCATGGTGATAGGAACCAGGGGTTGTTCTGCAACTTTTACAACACAAATATAACCATTTTATGAAAAATTATGCTTTAGTCCAAATCTTTTCTCAAAACTATCATAAAACAGTGCCTCAGGCATCAGGTGTAGTATTTCTAACTATTTCATGTTTTAACATTCTGTTAGGGAGCTTTTAGAGGCAGTTAACCCTTCAGACGCCTGGATCACCACCACTGTGGACTCGGCTACTCTATCAAGAACAGTGGATTTACATCAACCCTGAACAAATCAATATAATTAAAATCAAAATAACTGTTTTATCTTAACTCTACAAGTCAATACTAAAGCTCTCGTAAAGATAGTAATACAAGAGCGAGTGCATGTGTGAGTGTGCATGCGCACCATCATTAGCTGCGTGTGTGTAGGACGCGGCCAGTCGCCAGCGCGTAGGTGTTTGTTTGGGGAAAACGGAGCTGATAGTGCTTGTTTTTGTAAGTGCAGACAAGGACCCCTGGGGAGCAGCAGAGGTTGAAGGTTTAGAAACCTGAGCCAAAGCCACAAACACGAGCTGGTACCTGGGACAGCGCTTTTAAGGCAGCGGGGGGGTGAGCCAGGGCGGGGGTGGAGGCAGACTTACAACATCTTAAAAAGTCAGTGGGACAGCAGCTATGCACGCCGCACACATACACACCCCAATACATCAATTAACCACACACACACACACAAAGCACTTTTCCAGGCAAGAACTGGATAAAGCGACAGTTCAGAGAAAAAATTACATTTACAAGATTGCCCCCTTACTTTAAGTGTATTCAAAGTTTGCTTCAAGCACATAGAAAGATTTTTGCCTGTTTTTATAGATAACACTATACAGTTGTAACGGAAAAGTTTGAACACCCCTGGTCAAAAGACGTGTTTTATTGATTTGAAGTGAAAGCAAGTTAACACGTTCTCTACACGTTCTCTAACACACTTAAACATGAACGTTTAGCAAGTTTTAGTGCATAATTTCAGTGTTTGTTGAGTTCAACGTGTAGGAAACAAAATATAAAATAGTAATAATAATAATAATATATGCAATGACTTTTGCACATGCCACATTTTATATTTTACCATTTTTCCCCCAAGATGTTAAATTCAGTAAATAAACAGTAATAGTACATTACAAATATGTTCTCTGTAGAGACGCATTAACTTATTTTTACTTAGAAACAGAACATGTCCTTTGACTTGGACTCCTAGACTTTTGCATATGACTTCATTATACAGTGTCAGAAACCACATGAACAGTTTGAGGCATTTGTGTGATGATTTAAGCAGGCAGCTTGCATTACTTGTTAGCTACTATTGCTAGCTACAGTGTAAATCTAAAGTCAGCAGTGTACTCACTAAACGACATCAAACTATAGCCGAACACGCTGTTGTAAGTGTGTTTGAAAAGAACTTGGTTTAAGGGTGCCTACACATTAGACAACGTAAGGACGGAGCGGTAGACGCAGACGTGCAGATCTTGAGTTTGTATAGCTCAAAATCAAAAACCAGAACCAGAAAAGAAGAAATATGGACAATCAGAAGAAAGTTTTGGCGATGCTCACGTGCAGAGCCTAGCAGAGAACAGCTATGAAGGCAAAGAAGTCATATAGAACAGGAGAAGAATTCACTGCGACGCTACTGATCAGCCTCTCCTCCATCTTGGATTTATATCTGTCGTCTGCCTGTGCTGCCCATCCACGTTTCTATTGGTTGACGTGCCTCCAGAATCTGTTGCAGCAGAAATTGAAATGGTTTGAACTGTTTGAGTGCTTGACAGAGCATCTTTTCACTGTATACAGGCACGTTTTTAGCCCAACTGAGCTAATCACAGTGTCCAAACTGAAACACACTGGGGGACTGCATTTCTGACACTGTGTCAGACTCTAGCGTGTAGGCACTCTAAGGCCCAATCTCATTTCTTATTTTTACCCCTACCCCTTGTTTTCGATTTGTCATCTTGCCCCTTGGAACTCAGTTACAGGGGTAGTGGTTCCTCAAATACCCTTAAATAAAAAAGAACATTACTTCACTAACAGGCTAGTAGCGCAGCTCTGTAGGTGACCCTGCCAGTCTGCAGTGATAGCAGAGGAGGGTAAAGTTCAGCTCCTCACTGCTGGGCTTCAGTTACATTTAGGGAATCATATGCTTTCACAGAGGGGGATGCTACAGTTATTTATCATCAGTTTGGAGGGCCATATAGCCCTAACATTTTGCCCTACCCATCTATCTCAACCAAAATTGGGACACCCTACCGCTAGACGTCAATGAGCAAAACGGAGGGGTGAGTGCTAAGTGGTAGGGGCAAGGGGTGAAATGGGATTGGGCCTAAGTCTTTTGGCAAATATTGCCGAAAGGTAACATGGTGGTAGTGGAGGCAGTGTTGCTTTTTGCCGTTATAATTGCTTTACCTTCTTCATATTTACGTAATATGATTTCTTGTTTCGTAACCATTGAACATGCTTCATGTGAAGGGCTGTTCATTATAAACGTCATGTTGAACAGCCAGTACCAGATACACCATCATGCTGAATTTGATGCACTAATCTCTCAACGCTAATGTTAGCAAATTTCCACTCCATCTTAAATAGTGCAGCAGTTATACACTAGTGAACAACTGAATGAAACCGCTGTGTCATTTAAGGTGGAACGGGAAATAAGGCTAAGAAGCTCACTTCAGCTTCATCTAATCTCTGTCCACTGTACGAGACTCTGTCACAATCAGCAAACCGGGGCTGTACCATTTGAGGTGGGGTTCGCTGGTTTAACCCCTAAATTACTACAGATATACACGTAAATTTAACAATTATAGTGTGTCTGAGTGATAATTGTGTTCACATGCGTGAGTTTATACACAGTAACTCACAGTAACCGGCCTAGAACTCTCCCGAATCTCCCGATTACCCACTCCGGCATCGCCCAAGACTTATATATTAATGCACTGTATGAACGAGGCCCTCTTTTACATGCTTTGTGGGTAACACTCCTGGCCTCAGCCAAGACCCCTGCAGGAGCATGTGTGTGTGTGGGGGGTGCATGACTGAGCATGATCCACTGCTCTACTGTTGTTCAGACTCTGCCTTAATGATGTGTACTGTGTACAGATGGTTTATTTCTTATGCGACTACTGTGTAACCCTCTAAACCACCACCCTCTTTCTGCATCTCTCTGTCTCTCTCTCGCTCTCTGTTTCCCGGCTGTTGCTTCGTCTTTGTCTTCAGTCATCTTCAATTCAAAGAGTGAGTTATTGGCAGGATCCTTCCATTGATAATGCTGCCAAAGCATTGATGGTCATACCACATATGTTACTGATAAGAATGAAAGAAAAACTCTCTCTGGATCTCTCGGTCTGTATTCGTCTGCTTCAGTCTCTCTCTCTCACTCTCTCTCCCTCTCTCTCTCTCTCTCTCTCTCTCTCTCTCTCTCTCTCCCTCCCTATCCGTCACTCTCCATGTGTTCTCCTCTGTGCATCCTATTATGGAAATCTCTCTCAAACTCTTTTGGCTGAGCTTCAAGCCTCTAAAAACAGATCTCTCTCTCTCTCTCTCTCTCTCTCTCTCTCTCTCTCTCTCTCTCTGTCTCTTTCTCTCTCTCTCTCTCTCTCTCTCTCTCTCTCTATCTCCTTCACTGCTTCCCTCTATTTCCTCCTCTGTCTTTCTCTTTCTTTCCTTTCCTTATTTTCTCTCTTCTTCTCTTTCCTCTCTCTTTCTCTCTCTTTCACTCCCCTCTCTCCCTACTCTATCTGTCTCTCTTCTCTCTGTCTGTCTGTCTTTCCTTTGTTTCTCTGCTCCCTCTCCCCTGTCTCTCATTTCTTTCTCTTCTCTTCTCTTCTCTTCTCTTCTCTTCTCTTCTCTTCTCTTCTTTCTCTTCTCTTCTCTTCTCTCTGTCTGTGTCTCCTTTCTTTCTCTTCTCTCTTCCTCACTCTCTCTCCTCTCTCTCACTCTCTTTGTCTCGTTTCTCTCTTCTTTCTCTCTCTCCCTCCCTCCTTTCTTTCTTTCTCGTTTCTTACTCTCTCTCTTTTCTCCTTTCTTTTTCTTCTCTCTTTCTCACTCTCTTCTCCCTCATTCTCTCCATCTCTCTTCTTTCTTTCTTAGTCTTCTCTCTTTTTCACTCTCTCACTCTCTCACGCTCTCTGTCTGTCTATCTGTCTGTCTCTGCTCTGTCTCTCTCTCTCTGTCTCTTTTTCTCTCTCTGTCTCTTTTTCTCTCTCTGTCTCTGTCTCTCTCTGTCTCTGTCTGTCTCTCTCTCTCTGTCTCTCTCTCACTCTCTCTCTCTCTCGCTCTCTCTCTTGCTCTCTCTCTCGCTCTCTCTCTTGCTCTCTCTCTCTCTCTCTCTCTCTCTCTCTCTCTGTTGAAACACAGTAACTGTGATGAGAGTCTGAGACGTGTTGTCACTTTACGTCTTGATTGTGGAATGTTTCTGAATTGGCTAAATGTGCTGCTGTGTTTCTCGGCCGAGCAGCGCTGGGGCTGTTTTACCTCAGACTAACCCTTCCTGCTCGTCTGTCTTCCCATGTTTCTGTTTAACCCATAACGTCTGTATGTGAAAGAGACAGTTTCTGGCTTTTAATCTGCTCTTCTCTATTAATAACGTTATTTCTCACATTTATTTGATATGTAAAGAATGTGATCTGAAGTTTAAAAACACCAACATTTTTAACAAGAAAACCTATGAATATGAATCTGCTTCACATGTCAGCCTCCTGTTATTGTTACTCTAATGAAACAAATCAATAGTAAGCATTAAATGCTGTGAATTCCCTTGTGAGTGTGCACACATGCTCACTCAGAAACCATCGCAGTGCACAGTGCACGTTGCAGCCTTCGGCGAGGATCCTCCTGACTGACTTTATGCGAAGTTGGTCGTTTTTCATTTTGTTCGTTGTCTAAGCAAAAAAGCAAATGAGTTTCTCGAACCTAACGCTTCTATAACCAGCTGGCTTAACTAGCCAGCTAACGCTAACAGCTGTTTAGACAGCATTTATTCCTCTTTTTTAGCCCACTGTTACTGTGATGTATGTAGTTAGGTTATTCATTGACGCTCAATTTTACACTGAACGCAGATTTTTTGGGAACCAAAGGATGGAAATTATTACAGAGGAGGAAAACAAGATGCGCGCCTGAATGAACGCGTAGTGCTTCTAGAACAGGATGAGCAAGACATGAAGTACAACCGTCATTGCTGCTTAAATGGTCATTTTCAAGGCTTTACGTTTACACAGCAGATTTACAAGTCAAGTATTTAGTAAAGAACCATAGATAGAATAATACAAAATGCTACAAATATAAAAATGTAATTAACTCATTGCAAATTACTTTATTTAGCAAGATTGCAATGTATTTAAAAGTATGAGCCGCTAATTTGACTAACTAGTGGAGTCATTTAATTGAATGTCTTGCGTGCTTGTTTTTAGCTGTTTCATGTAATTGTCATGTGGAAATTAAGTAGCAGACAACTAACAATATGTAACTAGAGTCAGGGTCGGCAACATGCGGCACGGCTGAAGTCAGTTTCTCGTTCGCCAGCTTCTTGTTCGAAATGTCCCATTCCACCTTAAATGGTGCAGTGGTTACATTCTGCTGCCTCAGGCACCATTTAAGGAACGGGAGATTTTTAAGATTTAAAGTGGACCAGGACAATTTGAACAAGAAGCTGGCAAATGAGACGCTGACTGCAGCCTCGTAAAAAATCGTTGAGAGAAATTTTACAAGAAACTATTCCACCTTTGTGGAAAAGTTTCCTGCCAGAGATGCGAGAAAAGCGACTATAGCTGAGCTAAAGCTTAAAGCAGAGCAAAGTAAGTCTGCGATTTTATTATCTTTGTTAGCCTATACTAGCACATTAGCTCATACTGAGACATATTTACAACCAAGATGGTAAAATGGACATAAAAAGTTGTGGCTCCCGATATGGTTTGATTTTTGTTGAAAGGATAAAATGGCTTTTCTTAACATGTGGGTTGCCGACCTTGTCAGCATTAGGGCTCCATGTGGGACAAAGGACGACATTGTCATTTTTTTAGATAACAGTATGTCACACCATCTTAGAAACCACACAAGCAAGTCGATTAGAGATTACTTATATAGATTTTTTTATTATTCCTAATACAAAAATAAAGCTGGACATCTGGTTCCTCTGTAGTTAGAATGTGTTCTCCTTCAGTTTCTCCTCTCTACACTACAGAACAGTAGCATGACAGCCACACACACACATGGTGCCTGTCGTGGAGGGTGGAGGAAGAGGACTGGTGGGCCAAACCCGCTGCTTCTCCGCTTGCACTGCACACAGCCCTCTCTTTCATTAAGGCCAGGCTGGCTGAAAGAAAAGCACTCCTTCACGGCTAGCCAAACCAACCTGGCCAGCAGCAGCCACTTTGCCGCGCTCGTTTTATACCCATACAGGCTGCTGTAGAGGTTTATAAGGACACAAGGGCTCCACATTCCAATTTGTGGAGGTGGGATTAGGGGGGCAGCAGATCACATATGCTAACATCAGATGTGCATGCATAAAAGAAGGTGTGGAGACACTTAACCTTTCCTGAGGTCCTCAATAAATGACTGTGTTTTCTTTATTGCTTTGCTTGACTCAACATATTAAATGGAAATTCAGACTTCATCATTTTTCTTTGCAAAAGCTGCAAAACTGTAGGAACTGAGAAAAGCCCTCGCTTTGGGAATGATGACACTTCACTTATTTAATCCCCTTGTTGTAACTTTTCAGCCTTTTAACCCTTTTTCACAGTAGCCACAAAATGCAGTTTCCATCTGTTTTAGACGTTCCTCAGTTTTGCAATATACATTTTTTCTTCAATAATGTTGATGGAACTATTTAAATGGGAATGCGACATTTACAAAACCAGACGCTGACTCACTTTTAATCTTTGTGAGAGAGCAGCAAGTCAACATTTATAAAAGTGTCCTTTAATTGTGTTTAAATGCTATTTTTCTTCTTAGCAGTTGTACACAGAACACTCTTTGTATTGCACACGTTCTCCCTTCATTGCTCACTAGCAGCTCAACACAGTCGCAGGGTATAAAGCTGCCCAGCATTGGGCTGTGTACCAGTAGAACTGTGTTCTCTGGAGTGATGGAGCTCCATCCAGTACCTTTGAGTTATGTTCCAGAGCTAATCATCCAACCTGACCTAAGTACCTGATCTCACACGTGATCTTGAGGCTGAATGCAATCAAATCCTCACAGCAACATCCAACATCTAGTGTATAAAGCCTTTGCAGAAGACTAGAGGCTGCTACTGCAGCCTCTACTGCCTCTGCTCCCTATTAATACCCTTGATAAAACTATTACAGGTGTAAAATGCATTACAGTGAAAAAAAATCATTCGATTTTACAGCAAAGATCATGAATTTCAACAGAAAAAGTGTCCCTAAACTTTTGGTGGGTAGTGACTGTGTGCTGCATGTACAGGTGGACAGAGCTCTTGGGGTCTGTTCTCAGGACACCACTATACTGAAACTTATCCTGTGTGAGTGTGTGTGTGGGTGTGAGTGTGTGTGTGTGTGTGTGTGTGTGTGTGAGTGTGTATGTGTGTGTGAGTTTGCTGTGATAACAAGATAAATCAAAACCCTTCATGTGCAGCTGTGTTCGTGATACAGTGTGTGCTACCAAGGGCAGGTGTTGAGAGGTCTCAAGAAACACAGGACACGCCATGCATGCATCTGGACAGGCTGGACTGTGTGCATACAAACACATATTTAGTTCAAATAAAAGTGGGATGTTGTTTAATACAAATGATTTCCTCTCACAGTGAGGACACTCTGTCAGCACCAAGAGAGTGAAACAGATTATGTCCCACACAACCAGTTCCATACACCAGGGCTGTCGCATCACAGGGCTGAGCGATTTGGGGAGAATATCTAATTGTGATTGTTCTGTCCAGTGTTGTGATTATGATTTAAAAGCAGTTATTTTCTTTAAATTCAGCTCAATGCCTTTTTTGGCCAAGCACTTCCATTTTTTGAGGCTTGAACACTGTGTAATGTGCAGGACGGCCAGTTCACAAGCTCTGCGTTATCAGGTGGCATTTCCCTCTTAAAACTTAAAACAATTGTGAATACTGTAGGATATAATTGTAATTGGTGAATTTAAATACTTCTGTCATCGGTTATCATTGGTTTATTTAAATATTTCTGTCATTGGTTATCGTTGGTCAGTTTGAATACTTCTGTCATCGGTTTTCATTGGTTAATTTAAATACTTGTGTTATCGGCTATCTTTGGTTCATTTAAATACTTCTGTCATCAGTTGTCGTTGGTTAATTAAAATACTTCTGCCATTGGTTGTCATTGGTTAATTTAAATACTGCTGTCATTGGTTATTGTCTGTTAATTTAAATCATTCTGTTGGTTAATTTAAATACTTCTGTCATCAATTATGGTTGGTTAAATTAAATACTTCTGTCAACTGCTAATTATAATAATTCTGCCATCGTCTATCGTTGGTTATTTTAAATATTTGGTTGTCATTGGTTAATTTAAATACATCTGTCGTTGGTTATTGTTGGTTAATCTAAATACTTCCATGAGCATCAGGTGGATCTGATTAGAGCTGCAATAAAACTCTGCAATAGCATCACCAGGAGCAAAACAAACGAGGAATCAGACATTTAGGCAAAATCTGCATGAATCAGACATTTAGGCAAATCCGCATGTTTACAAAGATGTTACTATCAGTTGAAAAACTGAAGTTGTCATGTTTATTTTCACAATGTTAGTATTGCTTTTAAGCCTTTTCAGTCCTAATTTGAATTCTTTTCACTCGGGGCTGAACCTGAAACACATACAGGCACCGACAGGCGCACACACACACACACACACACACACACACCAGACACACACACACACACACACACATTTTATAATGAGACAGGCCCTGCTAACGAGCGGTGACCCTAACGAGTGTGTGGACAGATCACAGCAGCCTGTCCAACACTGATTTGAGCTGAAGTAATGAGAATAATTAGAGAGAAAGAAGAGAGTGAGAGACGGAGGGAATTTGGCCTAGATTCTGGCCCCTGGACTCGTGAAGGTGGAGAAGAAACAGGGCAGTGCAGGGCACTGTCTCCCTCTCTCTCTCTCTCTCTCTCTCTCTCTCTCTCTCTCTCCACACCTTCACACAAGCGGCTGTAGAACTATGAGAACAGGGATTGTTGGCATACGTAGGTGAAGTCTTCTAAAGACAGGGGAGACGATTCCCCCAAGCAGCTTTCCAGTGTTCTTTCCAGTGATACACCAGTTAAAGAGAGTCTGTTATCAGCAAACAGGGATGTTCACCTGGCAGTTTGTCATCTCGTTGGGTTTTATGCATACGTACAATAACACCTGGGCTTTTAAACAGGGACTGTGTTTACGTGCACTCAGTAAATCTGATCATAATCAGATTTCTGCAGTTATCTGATTATTCAAATGGTCATGTAAACAGCATACTCTGATTTACGATAACGATATGTAAGCACATTTTCTGGGACTTAGCTGAAAGTCTAATGAATGACACTAACCTTCCCCAGCTGAGGATTTTGACCATAATCTCAAAACACAGTGGTCGCATGAAAATAAGGTGGATAATAAAAGGCTCGTTACTCATAGCCGAATTGATCCTGATGCCGTCATGATGCCGGCTGTGAGAAAACTGCATTTCAGTAATGACTGTGCGTGAACGAAGCTTAGGTCACACACATACGGTTAGAAATTAGAGGTTTTGATCATTTACCACAAGTTGGCTAGACCCGAGTCAGTCAACATGCAACTGTAGTGTGACTCAGGTCTGAGTCGCTGACTCGAGTCCCCATCTCTAATCAAAACAATGCCTGGCTGGAATACTCACTAATCCTCCAATCCACAGGAGATGCTCTTAGACAGTAAGTGGGTGTATATTAGATATTGTTGTTAGAATGGAATGCACATTGACAGTGCGTGTGTGTGTGTGTGTGTGTGAGCGAGAGGCCTAGACTTTCTGTACTTAGAGACTGTCTCTCTTCGTCTAGCCTTTCTGCAGCCGAGCCCACGTCAGATCTGGACAGGAAATACACACTTGTATATGATTGATGAAGAGAGTGCGTGGATGTGGTGGAAAGAATCTGTGTGTGTGTGTGTGTCTGTATGTCTGTGTGTGTGTGTGTGTGTGTGTGTACATGTGTGTATGACCATAATAAGTAAGTCTTGGCTCTGTGAATGCTGTGCTGGGGATAATGAGACTAAAATGTGGATTTAAATCTTATTAGGACAGTGGAAAAAGAAGATTGTGGATATTCAGACACTGTTTTACACACACACACAGACACACACACAGACACACGCACACGCACACGCACACACACACACGCACACACACACACGCACACACGCACACACAAATACACGCACACACACCAACAGACATACAAACACACACACATTATCTTTATTGAAACTTTTCTCTGCCTTCCTTACATCACACTAAAGATGCACATGCCGCGTGAGAGAGAGAAAGACAGAAACAGAGAGAGAGGAGTCAGGGAGAGGAAGAGTCAGAGAATGAGAGAGTCAGAGAGAGAGTCAGCAAGAGAGAAGGAATCAGGTGGAGAGAGATATAATAAGAGAGTAACAGTCAAAAAGAGAGACATCAGAGTCAGAATCAGTGAGAAAGAAAAAGAGTCATAGAAAGAGAATCAGGGAAACAAGAGTCAGAGAGAGAGGGAGTCAGAGAGAAACAAAAAGAGTCAGAAAAAGAGGGAGTCAGGGAGAAACAAAAAGAGTCAGAGAGAGAGAGTGAGTCAGGGAGACAAATAGTCAGAGAGAGTGAATCAGGGAGAAAGAAAAAGAGTCAGGGAGAGAGAAAAAGAGTCAGAGAGTGAATCAGGAAGAGATAAAAAGAGTCAGAGACAGAGACTTAGGGAGATGGAGAAAAAGAGTCAGAGAGAAAAATAGTCAGAGAGAGAGAGTGAATCAGGGAGAAAGAAAAAGAGTCAGGAAGAGAGAAATAGGGGAAAGAGAAAAAGAGTCAGGGAGAAAGAAAGAGTCAAAGAGAGTGAATCAGGAGAGAGAAAAGAATCACAGAGAGAGAGAGAGTCAGGGAGAGAAAAAAAGAGTCAGAGAGAGAGTCAGGGAGTGAGAGGATGAGTCAGAGAGAGAAAACAAGTCAGAGAGAGAAAGACAGACGGAGAAAAAGAGTCAGGGAGAAAGAGAAAAAGAGTCAGAGAGAGTTAATGAAGGAGAGAGAAAACGAGTCAGAGAAAGAGTGTCAGGGAGAGAAAAAGAGTCAGGGAGATAGAGAAAGAGTCAAAAAGAGAGAAAAGAGTCAGAGAGAAAACAAGTCAGAGAGAGAAAGTCAGAGAGAGAGAAAAAGAGTCAGGGAGAAAGAAAAAGAGTCAAAGAGAGAGAATCAGGGAGAGAGAAAAAGAGTCAGAGAGTCAGTCAGGGAGAGAGAAATAGAGAGATTCAGTGAGAGAGAAAAAGAGTCAGCGTGAGTCAGGCAGAGAGAAATAGAGAGTGAATCAGGAAGAAAGAAAAAGTCAGAGAGAGAGACTTAGGAAGAAAGAGAAAAAGAGTCAGAAAAAAGAGTCTCTCTCTGAACTGAGAGAGAGACTATCACAGTGTGTTCATTCTGATTGTGGATGCAGGGTAGTGGGATGTTGTCTTAATGATGGAGATTAACATGGTTTCCAGTGTAGGTGAGTCGGTGACCTCGGGGTCTGTATGTGTGAGTAGTTCACGGCTGGACTGAAGGCTTTTTGTAAAAGTTAAAGGGTGGTGGCAGCGGCCGTGAACTGAACCGTGCTTCCTCCATTAAACCAAAGCCGAAAGCAAGCCCTCCTATTCGCTCCTGTCCAATCAGAACACTCCGTTAAACATCACACTACACAACCACCCTCAGCGTTCAAGGTCAGAAGCCCAAGACAGCATGACTGGTCTCTCACTCAGTGGCTGAGTAGGATGGTCCTCCCTCTTCCCCCCATCACTCAGCGCGGTTCTAGCCAGTGTGGGCGTCTGTTAGCCGATGTTACAGAACTGTCAGTTATTGTTGTCCTCCAAACTTGTTGAGCTCTGATGGTGGTTTCATATCAGAGGAAGCGTGTACATGCCCTCACCATTATAGTGTGGTAGAATCGTGAGCTAGCCAGCAGAATGGGCTGAAAATTGGGGGCTGAAATTGACCAATAATATATATCACTGCTGTCGGAGCAAAATCTTCTATCTCCAAAATGATTACTTTGAAGGAGAAGCAAAAAACATACTTTTAATGTAAAGCAACGGAACCAGACTTTTGTCACGTAAGTTTGGGCCACTTCTTTTGGTCCATTCATCATAAAATGTACACACAATGTAAAGAGCAACAGTTGCTTTCAAATTACGTCCAAACCCCTCTCTCTCTCTATATATATATATATATATATATATTCTCAGAATGAGTAAATATAACAAGCATAACAGTAGCATAATGTGTTTTTCCACCATTTTTTAAATTTCTGCATAAATTAGTTATTGAGATGTGAACTAAGTGCTTTAATGTGAAATGTTCCATTGTAGAGAAGCTTGGATTTCTTTACAGGGGTCACAAGGTTACAATATCTACAACACAAATATAGCCATTTTATTTGTCATCCAAATTGACCAGTGCACCTACATGTGTCTTCTTTTGTTTATATGTACTGTTGATGATGGTTAGTTGTAAACCTTAATAAATAAGGACTAATTTGCCTCACAACTTGCCTCTCCACCATGAACTTATTGAAAAATATGTTTCTCAAAACGAGTGTCAATTTTCTGTGCATTGCCATGTTTTCTGTCATAGTGTAAAGGCTTCACAAGGCTTCATTGTCTGAGGGTCATTCATAGCACAGTTAAGACTGGGGACCGCTTATTATTGTCTTGTTTAGTGATAAAATATGAGGGATGTGTAACTTACATCCCTATTCATGTGCGTTTTCTTGTTGGAAATGTAGTTTGTAACACAAACTAAATAAAAATTGATGAATTTTTACCTTTGTTAGATCACATCCTCTATATGTCAAATAAGTGCAACAACAGTACTGAGACAACAACAGAAAAAAATCAAACCATTTTATGTCCATTTTACCATCTTGGCTGTAAATATGTCTCAGTATGTGCTAATATACTAGTATTGGCTAAAAATATAAATAAACGAAAACACAGACTTACTTTACTCTGCTTAAAGCTTTAGCTTAGCTATAGACGCTTTTCTCACATCTCTGGCAGGAAACGTTTCCAAAAGTGGAATAGTTTCTTGTAGAATGTCTCTCAGCGTTTGACTTTTTACAAGGCTAAAGTCGCTTCTCATTCGCCAGCTTCTTGTTCAAATTTTTCCGTTCCACCTTAAATGGTGCCTGAGGCGCCAGAATGTAACTGCTGCACCATTTAAGGTGGAACGGAAAATCTGATCAAGAAGCTGGCGAATGAGAACTTTTTAGTGTCTGACAGTTTCTTGTTGCAGATTAAACATATCAGGAAACCAGCTGGAGTGATTATAAACACAAATAAGCCTGTTCGGCTCCAGCAGTCTGCGTGCCAGCCTTCAATGTTAAAGGGTGAATTAGCAGTTCTACATTAACTCCAGCGTTTAAGACCATTTATTGTTAGAACTGTGTTGAACGATCAGCAGAGCTTTATTTTACTGTAAAGATGGATTATTTTATTTTTTCCTAAAGATCTAATTCTGCTGTGGAGCCGCAACAGGGCAGTAAAAGAGCCGCATGCAGCTCCGGAGCTGCAGTTGACGACCCCTGGGTTAAACTCTTTAGGCACCTGGTTCCTATCACCACCACTGTAAACAATTCTGAGTCGATAAGTTCCTCTAGAACAGAATGTTTCACATCAAACTGCTCTGAAAGACTTTGTTTACCTCTTAATGTAATTAGAGAAAAATGTTGAATAAGCAGTGAAAGTCCTCTTTAAAGTGACAGTAGAGATGTGGTCAGGAGGGGGTTAAAAGTACAGGAGAGAGGAACGTGAGGAGGGGAATGTTGGGGTTAGAGCTGGACTTGATAGACTCCAGATGTGACTGTGAGATAAACTCAAGGCAAAGCGGTGTGTGTGCGTGTGTGTGGGTGGGGGTGTGTTTGTATTGCAGGCTCAATGCGATCGTGTCTTCTGGGCAGCTAGGAAAGCGACAGGCAGGATAGAGCCGGAGATAAAGCGGGTGATCATGCAAACCAAAAAAAAACAACCGAAAAGAGGAGGAGGTGACCTTTTTAAACTTTTTTAAGGGAGTTCTTAGTTCTTGCCACATCCGTCAACCTCGAGCTGAACTGAATTTCAATTTGTGTTTTTCTTTTTCGTTTTCTTTTTTTTTTCAGAGCAAAGTGTTTTTTATTTTGCTTCTGTGTTTCCTTCCCCGACTTCCACGAGAAATCCTTTTCAATATTTTCCCCTCTGACCTGTGTCCATGCAAGTCTCTCTCTCTCGCTCTCTCTCTCTCTGTCTCTCTCCCTTTTTTTTTTGAAGGGGGGGAGTTTACACTGCATTTCTTCCTAAAAGTGGAAAAAAGTGAGGCACACTACAGAGTTTGGGGGGGGGTCACACTGCTGTGTTTTTCAAGGCTGCATTGAGCTGTGCTTTTCCCTCAGTGGTAGCTTACTTGTTAGCTAAAATTGTTAGCTGACTCGGCTCAGACTAACCCAGTGTTTTAAAAATTTGACCGGTCCTACTGAGTATGCCAACTTCAGCTACATGTTTCTGTGAAAAACATAGTTTACTGTTGTTTTTGCTCCTTGCCCAGTTTTAAATCCTTGTTAGTTGTAGCCCTAATCATGAAGAAAAGGGTTTGTTGATTTCCCGTTGCAGAATTAGAGTGCAGAGCGGTGCAAAGTAAAGGCAGACATACCAATCACGTTTTTATCAGCAGCTGGTGGGCAGTGTTGGATTAATATAAAGTTGGTACCCAAAGCTTGCACTAATCAAACTCAACCCTTGCTTCCATCAGAATGTCCCCCGAGCCAATTACAACGAGAAAATACAGAGTTGAGAAACGAAAAGTCGACTCCAAGTCTTCTGACTGTCTAGGAGTCTGCCCTGACTCCCAGACATGCTGGAGGTAATGAACTGACTCTTTTGGAATCGACTCCCCATCACTAGGCAGAGGCAGCTATCTAAAACCAGCAAAAGAAATGCGCTAATCTGCTAATATTCAGCTGATAACCTGTTGTTTGGGTGGATAACTAATGTAATCTGCAGCTGAAAGTGTTTAAGAAACAGAGTTTCAGGCAAACCACCTGCATTCTAAGCAACAGTTAGCAATAGCGGCAGGTAACATGACGAAACAACGAAAGACTTACCTGAAATCTCAAGCACCGCATTGATAAGAACCCAGCTGTGTAAGCATGCTATCGTTTCACTAAGTACAGGCAGACAGTTTAACTACTACTTAACTAGCATATGTGCTATTTAAGTAGTAATTTGGAGTCAGCTCTTCAACTCTTTTAACAAAAATAACCTTGTGATTTTGATCTGTGAGCCCTGCAGGAAAAAAAACAGCACAGCATGCATCACTATGCTGATTTATGCTGGTCTGAGGATGGTTTAGCTGGTCACCCAGCATGATCATGCTTGTTGACCTGCATACCAGCATCCAAAACACAACATATGCTCATTTTGGTGGTGTCCAGGCCTTCTGGTCTGTGCCTTTTTTTCTAGAAGGAAAGGACAGCAATCACCAATCTCTCTTCCATTACAACTGCCGCTGAAGGCCTGCCTTTTTTTTGATGTGATTGGTCAGCACTGAAAAAACATTGACGAAGGGTACTTGACCACTTTGACTTTTTCCAGCTTACGGTTCCTGGAGTGTCCTGCTCAAAAGCCCAGAGCTCAAAAACAGCACACATCTCTAGAAAAAGCACCTCGGTCCACTCCTCACTGTGAATACACCCTTGCTATCTCTCTTTACTCTCTTCTAGCTATAGTCCACCCACTGAGTGAATATTCACACATTCACTGTTACTGTCCCCCATTCATCCGTGTTGTGTTGTTGGCCAGATGCTTCACTGGGGCTCAGCCTCCACCTCTTTAGAACTGTATTCCCAAGCTACTGTCTGTTTAGCTCATATAGACGAGCTAGGCTTATCACTCAGCCTAGTTTATGTGTGCTAATAAAACAGGGCTTTATTTTATAGATTTAGTTTTGGATGCAGAGGAGTGCGTCTAACTTTTCCAAGACCATAACACACTTTAAGAAGTTGATTTCACACCGAAACGAAGATGTGTTTTAGCTTGGGAACGAGTTTATAACGGTGTGGAGAATGAGGCAATGGGGAAAATGAGGATAGCCTTAAATGTGAAGCCAGTATGCTTACACATACAGATATAGCCAGCCAGAAGCGACTTGGCCTTGGAATGAGAAGATGCCGCTAAAGGCAGCAGATTTTATGCCGTTTTATTACAGAAATGAGGCCATCCCTGGAAACATTGCTATTTTCGTAAACATTAACATCATTAATACCTGGTAAACGTTGAAATTATATATTTGGGGAGGAAATAATTGAAAAAATAGTGTTATGTTCTACTGTAATTACACTGTGCTGTGAATACTTGGTGGTAGTTCTCCTTGGCTCTAGATTGGGTCCACTTAAGTTTTCCAAAGACACCAAACCTCAACATACTAATCATAATCACTGTCAACTAAAATGATTATTGAAAGGCAACATGTTCTTATTTATTTGTGTGTGTTCTATCATTACATTTGCCTCATTTTCTTTATTTCTGCTGCAATTACACTCAAATGCATTCTCTAATAGTTCTCCATGGCTCTATATTGGGTCCACTTAAGTTTTTCAGAGACACCAACGCTCAAGATCAGTGTCAGCTACAACGAAAATGACCATAAAAAAGGAACATGTTCTTATTTATTCAAGTGTATTCCATCATCATATTTTCCTTATTTTTGGGGAAGCCATGAGTTGAAGTCCTTGATTTGAGTGTTACAGTTTTTCTTGGCATCAAATATTCCTGCGACCATCAAATGAGACCAGAAAAAGGTATAATCAAAAAGAACCAAGAAAATACAACTTTTCACCACACTATTTTAGTATAGTGCTATTTTAAATATGAGTGTACTGGAGAGAGTCTGGAAATTACAGCATGGATTGGCCAGGAAACGTCTCTGTTGCTGGACACTACATGTGTATTTAATCGACTCTTCAAAATATGAAATATATCTTCAGGCACCAGAACCATAAATTACTTTTAAGATATACAACCTGCCAGTCCCATTTGCCATGGACTACAACACAGAAATAGAAGACGTATGCTGCCAGATTATGATTGATTTGTAAATGACTTCTCAAAATAAGTTGAGCACTAGCGCTGTGCAATTTCACAATGTTGTGCTTTCCAGCCGAGATACCATATGCAGCACGCTAACCAATGGCTTTTTGCTTTGCGGCCCAAATAAAAAACTACCATTCATTCATTTCCCCTTTGGCTGTCATAACAGGAACTCTAGGAGACAAATTTTAGGCACACCAACAGCATTCAAAATTTAGCACATCTGCTTTTTATTACAATCTATCTAAAAATTGGCAAAAGAAAGTTGCTAATCCACTAATGCTTAGCTGTTGTTTGGGTGAGTAACAACTGCAGTGTGCTACTTAAAGTGTGAATCCTTGGATGTTGTAATTGGAATTCAAGAAAACAAAGTTATAGGCAAAAATTATAATTGATGTAAGGATTAGCAAAAGAAATTTGCTCATCTGCTAATATTCAGGTAATAACTTGCTATTTGGGTGGGTAACTGCTGCTGAAAGTGCAAATGCATCTGTATACTTCTGTCAGCTTGTGATAGATTTGATTGATTGGTTGTAAACTATACAAATAATCTGAGGGAGGAGAAGGAAAGCAGGAAATTAGCTGGAATAACAAAAGGCAGGCGAATGCTGCTTTCCTGTTTGGGTAGGGAGTACATTT